>NC_025997.2:82079990-82205913 GCF_000442705.2 Elaeis guineensis
AGAATAGTGCCCTATAAGCCAATCGCATGGGTGATGCGAAGAAACTTTTCTGTATTTTCTTCCTACTCATTTGCATAACATTAGTTATATTATTCATGAGGTATTGTGTTTAATCATTTGCTGCATTATATTTTCTGATTATGATAAACCCAAAGATTAGGACAATGATTTTAGGATCATGATGAGATTATGCCAGTGAGATCTAAAATCTTGATAGCTCCAATCTAAAATATTTTCAGTCATTGTATCATCGAGTCGAGAATCGATGAAGTCGGTAAGACTGGTACATCCTATGTATGCTCGATGGAGAGAGTAGTTGATCTCACAATCACTTGTATAGTGACACTAATACAAAGATGTAGGTGCTCATTAGAGAATGAGTTCACTGAACTGACCCATAGAAAGAATATCTGATGGAGCCTTACAGCATGTCGACAGATGGTTCTCCAGTGGGAGTGGTGCATGTGATCCTTTGACCTGAGATCATCATGGTACCTTATGTATATGGATCTTTACTTTGATTTATTCCCTAGCATGCCACTTTTAGATATGTATAGAATATTCTGAGTATGATGAAGTATGCATAGAGGTTGTGAGTGGTCAATAAGAAATCGATCACTCCTTATAGGAGGAGAAAACATCCTATGTGATCTCATAGAATGATGACTTTGAGAGTCTCTGATCAGAGCAGGGATGAACAATAAAAAAAAATTCTTATTGGTTCATCAATCGAGTCATCATCATTGGATCGAGATACATATGGATAGATATTTAGGCTTGACATATTTTCATGCCCATGGGCTGTCTGAGATGTTGTGTGATCAAAAGATTGAATTGCATAGTAACTCACCATGAAAGGATAATTTTGATATTTTTATTAAATTTTAAATCTTTTGGATAGTCATGATACATTGCTAAACATTAATCTTAACTTATGACTCGTCAGAATTAAAAGAGTTTAATTCAAGAATCAATTAAGAAGAGTCCTAGTTGATTGGGACTCTTGAGCTGACATAATCTAATCGGATTATGGTTACATCGAGAGTCTTGATCCACTGCTGGCTAGATTTGAAATCCAATGGGTCGCACATAATAAAAATTTGGTCTTGATCCAATCTATTTGAATTTATTGTAAATTCAATGGGTTAATTGAATTGCTAGCATATGAATTAACCCAAGTTTCCAATTAGGTTCAGTGTAAAGGTGTTTGTGCTAACCCTTGACTTGTTGTCTTGATCTAATGTGATTGGATTTGAACCTATAATTAAATAGGGGGCTTATCCAATTTTTATGGAGGAGTTCCATATGAGATTAACCTCCTCCACACCAAAAGCTATGCACAAAATTAATTGTCGCCCCATTTAATTTAGGTGTTAAGAGGAGAAGTCCTTTTGGTTTACTCCTCTTAAATTCCTTACCATATTCCACGCATCCTTTGTTTCTTGCGCCATCAGATGGCACCTTGGGACATGTGGGCATGGAAGAGAAGGAAGAGTCCTTCTCTTGGAAGGAACTCACATGCCAAAATTTATTTGGGATGCCTCATTATTTGTGCGATGAAATGGAAGAGTCCATTTCATATTGGACTCTTAGTTTCTCACGCCATTCCCTTATCCATGCGCTATCAGATGGCATTCAAATTTATCTACATAGAGGAAGAGTCTTTCTACTTATTAAACACTTCTTATTCCACACCATACTCATTGGATTCCATGCTAAAAAATTTATTTTTTACCATGTAAGAGATATGGGACGCCAAGAGTTGGCGCCCCTTGAAAATAAATGGTGCCTCTTCTTATCCTATAAATAAGGGAGTGCTACATCAGGTTCCATGTCCCTTTTTAGCTGAGTTTAGGCATGAGAATGAGAGAAAAAGACAAGAAAAAAAATTTGAGATAAACACAAGAAAAAGGGAGAAAGAAAAACAGAAAGGAAGGGAAGAGGAAAATAGAAAGCATATGATGCTTGACCTAAAATCAGATTGTTCAAGTGTTGAACATTCAATCTGATTTTGTATAGTGAGATCATTTGAAAAATAATTTTTAGAATGATCCTAGTGGAGGTCTTGAAGGCATGCAAATGATGGTACAATCCATTTTTGTGAAGGATGATCAGCAGCGTACCTACGAGGAAGGCTGCAGCAGTACGTCGAATTGGGAAGGACCCTGATCATTCCTGTGTAGATCACCGTTGGAGGGCTTCTACTTTAGAGTTTTGTGAAGATCTCATGATTACCAAATTGTAGTCTTCATGTTGGTATATGGCTTCTGATCTTTTCTTATTATGCTTGCTTATGTTATTTGATTGCAGTCATCAAGGTTTCCTAGGGCTTTTGTGCTCTGATAGTCTTGTTTAACTGTTAAACTTATTTTTTAATATTTGAATGCACATAAAATTTTTTGAAATTTATATTTCACTACATCACTAAAATCCAATAGTGGTATCAGAGCCATCCTTGATTGATTCAATCAAATATCATGTTATTATTGTGATATGGATTATATCCAGTTCATATTGTGTCAAAATTAGATTTTTTGAATGATGTTTAATTGATGTTCTTGATGCACCTTTTGTTAATGATAAAATGTTATCAATTCATGATCATACTTGGATATAAAATTTTATGATCTTTAGACTTGTGAGATAAGTTAAGTTAGATCCCTTGATTTAATTATCGATGGAATTGTAATTCCAGTGTATGTGATGCGCGAAGCCTTGGAATGATACATTGGATGTACATTGTCAAGACTTAAATTTTTTGCATTTGATGCATTCACCAAAGATCGAAGGGCTGACTATCATGTTATTGGGCACTCACCATTGTGGGTCTTCCATCTTGGTTGTTGTCCTAGGTATGTGTGGAGTCAAAAATATTTGGTCATGGAAAGGGTGCATCAGACATGGATTAGGATTTTTGCTAATAGATTTGTTTAACTATAATTCATTGGTCTAATTTATTTAGAATTAATGATTATACATTAAATCAAATTCATAGTTTTAATTTGATTAAAAATTATATTTAATTTTAGATTGATCAAATTATTATTTACCTAATTTGATTAGGATTTGAGTCATGATTGATCGAGTCTATGCTAATCTAATTATTTTAGGTTAACCTAAGAATTGGCCAATCCAACTCAAATAGCATGACAAATGATTGAATTAAATTATAAATTGGGTCAAGTGTTGAATCCAAATCAAAAATCCTTGATGGGCCTTATGCCCGAATATTTAAACATCTCCATTGATATGTTTATGAATAATATCACAATTAAGATAACATGAGAAGTTAATTATCATTGTTATAAAATATATATTGAGTGGTTATAGACTATGGTACATCCATGTGATGGATGTATACATGAATACTTTTCTATTAGCTGATTATATAAATGTATCTGCAAGAGTTGCAATAGGGGCTGGGTGCTCCTGATGCATTGTATTATTAGCTGAATCTTTCTTTTGTATATTCCTAATTGTTGATTGGAACTTTTACATATTGATATAAAATTATAAAAAAAAAATTATTTGAAAATAGATAGAAATTATTTCTTTCTATTTTCAGATAAAAATCAAGCATTCATAGTAGTCTTCATGAAGATGAAGACTGGACTATCAGATATTTGTAGAGCAAAGGTGCATTAAGATTGACCATGAGATGGTTCAATTTATAATACACCTAGGGTTAGACCCATAAACCATCCTGTGGCTCGGATGAGTTTTCAAAAGTCCATAACTATTAGATTTTCTTTATATGCTCTTACATGCTGGTAGATAGAATTAAAATTATATATGATGTATTTTTAAATATATATATTTTGGATGTGCATGAGACCTAAATTCTTCATTAAATTATATTAAGTCATAATGGCAAAGTGTTAAGAATACTACCCATTCTGTCCTTCATGCTAAGCTAGTATTATGTTAAAAATCATAGTAGGCTTATTGTGCTATCCACAAGGCTTGCTGTGGGGATTGATTTACTACTTTCTTGGTGCATAATGAAGCTAATGGTACTTAGCTCATACTAAGTCAATAGAGTATGTCAAAAATTGTAGTGAGTTTGTTGTGCTATCCATAAGGCTTGCTATAGGGATTGATATGATGTTGACTAAGTGATGCTTATGGCATATTCTGATAGTGCTACTTTGTTGTACTATCCATAAGGATAGTATTATTTAGATATGATCATATAAGATTGAAGGGTATGATTTAACTAAAATACTATAGTTTATTGTACTATCCACAAGGCTATAAGTATTTTAGAGGCAAAAGTTATGTTGAGAGTTACATGAGATGTAATCGGTAAAGAGTTACCTACCCTTGAACTCATAGAGGCTTGTTGTGCTATCCTCAAGATTTTTTATAAAAAATTAAGATCTCAACCCCACTAAAGAACTAGATGATAGGTTTTCTTATTTTGCATACTCGAGGGCTATGAAATTCGTTAAAATAGTGGGAGACATATTTAGATAAAAATCTTGTCTAAATTATACATGTCATCAGGAGTAGTTCTTTCATGTTCTTATATATTTATCTGTATCTTCACTATCACTACATGGTATGTTTGATATTTTTAAATTAATCGAACTTCATGGAATGATTGAAGAATCTGAGAATAGTTCTCACATAGGATATAGCCTCCTATTCTCCTGATTCTAATTTGTTCGAAGTTGATATTATAAAGAAGGAAAAACCACATATGCGATATTATGGGGTGATAGTATGACTATCAAATATATTCTGATTAACTTAATCATGTGATTAAGTCAATATCATGGATGGTGAGATAATTTATGATTCGATCCTGCTAACTCTCCCAAGTTCCTTCTTTAGCATCTCCCAGGAGAAGAAAGGTGAAGATTGTCTTCACTATGGGTATCTATTATCATTATAGCAATGATGAGAAATAAATTGCAAGAGTTATCCTACAAATGTGAAGTAGTAGCAGGATGCAAAGGTTGTATTTGCTAATGGTTTGTATGTTATACAAACTAATATATCATTGAGTGCTTCAAAATTTTGGATATGAGATACCTCATATAGGTTCCACTTTTACAAAGTGTTGTTGGACCTATAAAGCTGAAGAGAGGTGACTGTATATTTTTAGCACTGATAGATAGTCCATTCATGCTAAGGCTGTAGAAATCTATGTAACCTTCTAGTAAGGTTTAGAAACTAGTAGACTGTTGTTATATGCCTAAATTTATCAGAAATATTATTTCAATTCCTTTATTATTGTAGCATGATTTTAAAATTAATGTAAAACGTAAAAGTTACTCTTCTTCTGATAAATTTTATGGCTATGGATTTATGATAATGGTCTTATATTTCTGTCACTCAATGATGTTATTCTTCATATTGATGAGAACAAGAAAAGAATATGTGATGGTCACATATCTCTGACATTGCCAACTTAACCATTTTTGTGAGTCAAAGATAAACAAATAATACAAAGAAGAGTTCTTTGTCTATATAATTTTGAATCATATAGAACTTGTAGATCTTGTCTCATGGATAAAAATGACCAAGATCCTATTTACTGGATATCAAAAAAGACGACCAAGATATTAGATCTTGAATATATGGATGTTCAAGGACTAATAATATCTTGATCCAGAGATGAATACTTCATATGAGATATGATGTGTTCTCTAATTTACTTCACAAATTTTATTTTGGGGATATACCCTAAAAATTGCTGCATATGTTCTGAATTAGATACCATCAAAATTTGTTACTAGCACTCCATATGAGATATAAAAAGAGATAAGTTGGCTAACTTATGTGAAAAAAGTTGATGTATATAAATTTTGTGCTAGAGTAGGTTTGTATAAGTTTATAGGTTATCCTAAAGAGTAGTATGTGATACTGCTTCTACCACCCTACTAGACAAAAAGTATTTTTTCAGTAGGTATGCCATTTTTTTGAAAATTTTTTTTTTCTAAGAAGTGGTTGTGAGAGGATAAATGAACTTGAGAAGTTCAAGATATATGAACTATCCCATCATAACCTATGGAGTGTCCACAAGTTGATCCTTGACCAGATGTGCTCATTGATGAGGCACAACTATGGCACACACCTCATTGAAGGTCAACCTGAGTGTGTAATGTACCACTCAAAATATGAATGTGTCATTATAGATGACTGTACACCATACATCATTGTGAATGATATTTTTTTGACCTATTCAGAGATCATCATGAGTAGAGAATCTAACAGATAGCTTGAAATCGTGAAATCTGAAATGAACTCTCTGTACATCAACCAAGTATGGACTATGGTGTAGCACCTATGGGTATGACCCAACAGGTTGCTAACAGGAATGTCAATCCAGATTTTTGCTTGCTATTGCCACACACCATCTAGAGAGTTTATCTCTAGTGGGAGGACAAATCCATTTATGGATTAAAGTAGGCATCAAAAAATTGGTACTTCTATTTTTGATGAGATAGTCAAAATATTTGACTTTATCAAAATATAGATGAATCATGTGTGTGCAAAAAGATAAGTGGGAGACCCACTAACTTCTTATGTATGTGGAAGACATACAGCATATTGAGAAAGTAGTCCCGATATTGCACTCGGTCAATGACATGCTTATCACAAAAGTTTTCATGGAAAGACTTGGGTTAAGCATCCAATATAATTAGCATTTATAGAGATAGATGTAAGTGGATGTTAGGCTTGTCTCAATCTAGGTACATAGATTTTATATTGAAGAGGTTCAACATGAATGAATATTAAAAAGATTATTTACCCATATATTTAATGTACCTAGTCTGATGTGATTTATGCCTTGTGTATAATCGTTGATTTCAGGCAGATCCATGCTGGGATCTTTTGAAAACTATGAAAAGTGTTCTCCAAGCACTTGAGAAGTACTTGAGAAGAAGTAAATTGGAAGAGTTTCAAATAGTAAACTATGTTTAACTCAGTTAAATGCTGTTGGTAAAGATTGCTAAAGAAAGTCACCTGATGAAGGGTTCACCACTGAGTTGGGTGTGGTCTCACCAAAAATTCACATGCATCCTAAGGCACTTTCACCTCATTCATGATTTGATCATAAAATGAGTTTATATAAAGAACAGCGTAATGGACTAGTTCACTAAGTCATAACACAGCAGCAGTGTGTTCCCACCCTGATTGCATAGGCATTAGGTACAGAGGTGATTGGGTTTAGTGCAAGTGGAAGAATGAAAGAATAGTATCCTACAAGCCAATCGCATGGGTGATATGAAGGGATACCACAGTGACTTGCAAGCAACTCACTATGCTTTGGTGTTGGACTACCTAAATTTCTAATTCAGTGATGAAAGGTTTATGGGTATAGTCAAGTACTTGTGAAGTCAGTGTGTGAGTCAAGATGAAATTGATCCCTCTGAATAAGTAGGAGTTAATGTATCAGTGTGTTTCAATTCAATAAAACCTTGGCTGAGATAATCCATGTGATGAATTTTAAAAATTGAAATACAATGTGGATGATCATATCAGGGTTGGCAGTTAAATCCTAGGTCACCTTAAGCATTTGGATAAAAGAGATGAATTATACGGTAACTATATTAAAATAGGTTCTTGAATGTTGCTTAGTATACCTTTGGTCTATCCGAACGTCGGGTACCATTGCTAGATAATTACTCCGATTGGTATAGAAATCAGTTTCTGTGCTACCAACTTAGGTTCGAACCTATAGGATCACACACATTAGAAGTTTCTCTCTAATCACATGGCTAATCTGAAGAGTCCCAATCAATGGAGACTCTGGTGAAGAGTCCCACTTGATGGGGACTCTACCGAAGAGTCCCACTGGATGGGGACTCTAGAGAAGAGTCCCACTAGACTTAGACTCTATTTTTAATAGGGTATTAATTAGTGATTAGATCATTAATTAGCTTAATTTAATTGAGCATTAAAGTTTAGATCAAGTCTGATTGAATTTGATTCAATCAAGTCAAGTCGATTAGGTTATGAGATGACCTAATCGGTAAGGAAGAAATGATCCTGATTTGATCAGGTCTATAGCTCAATTAATTTATTAATTTGATTAAGTTTAATTAAAATTATAGGATTCTAATTAGATTAGGTTCATCATATTTTATTTGGATCTAATTAGATTGAGTTTGAAAGAAATTCAATTGGTTAAACCCTAGAGTCCCAAATAAATAGGACTCTATCCCTTGCGCCACCTAAATTATATCATGTCTTTTCTCACCATAAAAAACTTGTTTGTATGTGAGAAAACTAGAAAATAATCTTTCTTTTGTCACCCATTAAGTATAGAAATTGATTGGTTTTGATTTTAATTCAAATTAGTTTAAATTTCAACTTAAAACCTTATCCATATCCTTCCACATGTTGGCTACTTTTGAAGGGGTCTATTTTATATGAAAAAAAGAGGTCTTTCTAATTGATTTTCATATCCATTTTTTTTTGATAAGTCTCTCTTTAAGTTAGATAAGGGTAAAAAAAAGTTGGAGTCGAATTGAAATTTAAAAGAGTTTGAATTGCAACAAACTCTAGTCCTTATCCTGCTTTATCTGGTTTGTGTGACAATATAAAAAGGCTACAATTTTGTGTGCCAAAAGAGGAGAGCTTTTGACCATGAGATAGTAGAGAGAAAGAGGGTCAAAAATACCTTTTTAATATGTGAGGATTGGGTGGGTTTCCTTCCTCCTTGGCATGAACAAAAGAGGTGTCCGTTCTCTTCTTGGGTGAGAGACCTAGAACTGTTCTAGATTTTTGAGTGAGGAAAAAATCAAAGAGAAGAGAGTCTTCATCTGATTTTTCTCTACCATCCAGCATCCTTCTCTGATCCATCTTCGACATCGATAAGGTTTGAGGTGATCGAAGAAGGAGATCAAGTCAGATCTGTCATCAAAAGTTGATTGCGTGAGCTAGTACTCCCATGGAGGACTGATTGGTCCGAGGGACTTCATGTGGATCATCCGTAGAGATCAGATGCTTGTGTGGCTGCTAGACATCAGCGAAAGCTTCATACCATACTTACCAGTAGTGGAGATCATCAATCCATAAAAAGGTGATGAGTTCTGAACTCTACCAAAATAATCTAAAGATTAGATCAAATTCAGAGCATCGATGTGATCGATGTAGTTTTTTATTTTATTTCAGATTTTATATGTAAATTTTTTATGTCATAGATCCTTAATGGTAGTTTAGATCTGATCTAAAATATATTTAAAAGATTAAAATATTTAATCTTTTATTATTCTACTATAAAATTTTAAAAATACATGCTTTGAACTATCCATTTTTCCTTCATCTATCACATGCAAGATTAAGATGCTAAAAATAAAAATCAAATTTAAAAGGTATCAAAAATCTGAAGATCTTATCTCTATACTTTTATACGGTTCGATGATCTCCACTGCTGATAATTATGATAATCCAATGAGGTTCCTGCAAAGCTACATATGTGTCTAGCCTCTACGAATATCCATACAAAGCCTTTGATCCAGTCAAAGGCATACATCTTTATCGGAGTGCTAGTTCTCTTGCAAAAGACACCTCTTGACAGTTGATGTAGATTTTCTTCAACTTTCTTCTTTTCTAAGACTTTCTACAAAGAAGGAGGCTGATGGTTTTGAAGGATGATGAAGAGAGACTCCTCACTCTTTTCTCTCTCAAAGGTATACCCAAGGAGAACAAAGAAAACCCTAGAGAAGAACCCCTTCTTCTCTTTTTCTTCCTTCTTTTCTCACACCCCAGAACCCATGGAATGACCCATGCCTAGATGAAACTCACCCTCCTCCTTTTTGTTTCTTTTCTCACGATGAGAAACCCTTTCTCACGCTAAAAACCTCCTCCATATCATATGCAAAAAGGGATTAAAAGGAGGCATGGATCAAAGGATTAGATTAGATCAATCTTAGGTTTGAATTCAAATCCAATTCAAATTCAAAAACCCATTTGAATTTGATCTAATCTCATCCAAAAAGGGAAGGGATAGCCATGGCATTTTTCTCATGCAAAAGAAGATGGCATTGATAGGGTTGTGGTGCAAGAAAACTTGTGTGCAAAAGGTTGGGCGTGGCTCCTTTTTGGGCACAAGGGACAGAGGTCCCAGTAGACTGGGATGACTCCTTTTTTTGGTTCTTAATTATTCTTAACCAATTTAGGAATTGGTTACACCCAAGAAAGGAAACATTCCTAATCCAATTAAGAATCCAATCTTTTCAATAAGATCCTAATCTAATCAAAAAATTAGTTGAACCCAATTTCTAATCAAATCAGAAATTAGTCTCTCTTGCAATTGGATTATCTTATAACTCAATCAGGCTTGATCTAATCAAACTCATACGAACTAAATTGAATCCAATTCAATTAGACTTGATCCTAGCCCAATTACTCAATCAAATTGAGTTAATTAGCAATCTAAATGCTAATTAATCCTCTTATAACTCTTTAACTCTTAGCGAATTGCTTTATTGCAACTCTTGCACTGCATTAATTATCAATCATATTAATGATTAGACCCAATAGTGATTCATAATCGCTAATTAACCATCTGATCGGATAAAAGTTTCTTTTGTGTGTGATCCCATAGGTTCTATTCTGACTGATAGTGAGATATATTGTGATCTCCATCATAATATCATTGAAACTTCTTTCGATGGGTTGAAACGATTCTAACTCTCTCTATCAAAGATCATCGATTGTCAAGATAATGCTCAATGAGTCTCATGATCTACTAGTGACACCTAGTAGCATATAGTAGCAATCTAATACAATAAAATATTGAACCTCTAGGTGCAATTACTGTGTAGTTCGATTCTTCTATCGTGAGTCCTGACAAAATGCAGATCAAGGATAACTTGTCAAATCTATTCATCCATCATATGCCAGATTCAATCGAGTTGAGTCCATGTAAAATCTTATGAAAACTTCTTTCCAACATTCACCTACCATGGCTATAGATTTTAGAACTCAATCTCATGAACTATATAGGATCTCTCTCTATCTGTCAGGATCGATAGATCCCATCTTGATGCACATCTTATTCCTACAATGGATCTACTGCAGCCAACATACACTATAAGATTCTGAATGGCTAGGTAATCAAGTGATTGTGCAGTCAAACTACAGTAATCCTACTATAAACAGTCGAGGCACCATAGGTCAAAGAACTATCTACACAACTGCAACATCGAGTAAGTCACTATTAAGTCGGCAGCTATCCAAATGACTTCTCGTGTTGGTCATACTTAGTATCTTTGATCTCTATCAAGTACCTGCACTTTCACTCTAGTATTCCCACATTATCGACTCAAGATTCATCTATCCATAAAGAAAAGTGGTTCATGCACCGATCTATCCAGGTCAGTCATCATTTTCATGATGATCTATCGATCGAGAGTATTTAAAAATTAACCACTAATATCACGTATCTCAAATTTTCAACTCTTGAGAATACATGTCATCATCTGTTAATTCTTTGAACGATTCATGGACACAATTTAAATACAATATGAATAAAAAATAATTTAAATTTATTTATTTTAAAATTAAATTATAAAATTATGTTCTTAGAATGTGTACATATGTCAACCAAACTGGCTTCTAGGACATATATCTAACAAACTCTCACTTGACCTAAAATCAATTGGCCACAAATCAAAGTCTCATCTTCTTAAGTTGAGCTTCAGTCTTCTATTGGCTCAGCGGCTTGGTTAATAGATCAGCCACATTCTCTGTGGAGTCGACTCTCTGCACCTCATCGAACTTCTTCTCGAGGTATTGATGAATCAGATGAAGTCATCGCTCGATGTACTTGTACTTCTGATGAGATCTCGATTCCTTAGCGAGTGCTATGGTATCATTGTTGTCATAGAAGAGTGGAACGATATCTGATGGCATCACAACTAACTCTGTAATAAACTTTTTAAACTAGAATCCTTCTTTAGCGGCCTCCGATGCAATGATGTACTTTACCTCTATGGTGGAATCTGTAATAATCGGTTGTTTGGAACTCTTCCAACTAACTGCATCATCATTATATAGAAATATAAAATATGATGTAGACCTTTTATCATCAATGTCAGACATGAAGTTTGAGTCTGTGTATCCCTGTACCTGCATGTCTCCTTCTCTAAAGATCAAGAAGAGATCTTTAGTCCTTCTCAAGTACTTAAGAATATTCTTCACAGCAATCTAGTGCTTCACATCTAGATTTGACTAATATCTACTTGTGATACTCATAGTAAGAGCAATATTAGATCGAAACATAGTATAGTGTACATGAGGCTCCTTATAGTAGAAGCATAAGGGATCTTGCTCATACATTGAATCCTCTCAGGTGTGTTAGGGCACATCTTCTTAGAAAGACGAACTCCATGCCTGAAGGACAACAGACCCCTCTTAAAGTTTTTCATGCTGAACCATTTTAGTACTTTTTTTAGATATAATTGCTGTGACAAATCTAGCATCCTCTTAGATCTATCTCTGTAGATCTTTATTCCTAGAATATAGGCTGCTTCTCCAAGATCTTTCATAAAGAATTTTTGGGATAATCAAACTTTTACAGAAGTCATCATGAGAATGTTATTCTCAATTAGGAGGATGTCATCCACATATAATACAAAGAATGTGATAGCCCTCCCACTAACCTTCTTGAACATATATGGTTCCTCCTCATTTTTGATGAAACCAAATAATTTGATTGCATCATTGAATCAAATATTCCAACTCCAAGATGCTTGCTTTGGTCCATAGATGGATCTTTGCAGCTTGCAAACCTTATGATCTCCATCACTAGATGTAAAACTTTGAGGCTGCTCTATATCGATATCTTCTTTAAGATATCTATTCAGGAAGACAGTTTTCATATCCATCTATCATATGTCATAGTCATGAGCTATTGCAATAGCAAGTAGTATTCGAATGGACTTTAACATGACTATTGGCAAAAAGGTATCCTAATAGTCAACACCTTCGCACTGACTATAATTTTTAGTCACAAGCCTAGCTTTAAATGTCTCCATCTTTCCATCTAAACAGATCTTTCTCTTAAAGATCCATTGACATCCAATAAGAACTATTCCTGCTAGTGGATCTACTAAGGTCTAGATCTAGTTTGTATGTATTGAGTCAATCTCTGATCTCATCGCTTTCAAATATTTCTCAGAGTTGATGTCTGACATCATCTCATCATAGATTTTAGGATCATCAATATGATCCATATCACCCATGAGAAATATTTTCTCTACATCCTCTTCCAGCATACCCATGTATCTTTTAGGAGAACATATGATCCTACTAGGTCTACAAGGTGGAATGGATTCCACAAGCTCTATGACTCATTGCTCTTCAAAGATACTCTTTTCAAGCTAAATTTTTCTTCCACTACCTCCATCTTGGATAAAATCTCTTTTCAAAAATTTGGTATGCCGACTCACAATCACGTTGTGATCCTCTAAGAGGTAAAAATAGTATCCTAAAGACTCTTTTGGGTATCTTATAAAATGAGTTCTCATAGATCTAGCCTCTAACTTGTCCACCTGTTACTGTTTGATATAGGTTGGACATATCCAAATTCTGAGGTAATCAAAATTTGACTTCTTATTATATCATATCTCATATGGTGTGATGGCAATGGATTTAGAGGAAACTTTATTAATTAAATAATTGGTAATCAGTAAGGCGTGTCTCCAAAAAAATAAAGGGAGGTCAATGAAGCTTATCATGGATTGAACCATATCTAATAGGGTCTGATTTCTCCATTCTAAAATTTTATTGAGCTGAGGCATTACAGGTGAAGTCCATTGAGAGATTATGCCTTTTTCTTTAAGATAATCAAAAAATTCTCTACTTAGATATTCTCCTCCTCAATCTGATCAAATTATCTTAAGTAATTTTTTAGTTTACTTTTCTACCTCATATCTAAATTTTTTGAATCATTCAAAGACTTCAGATTTGTATCTCATAAGAAATACATATATGTTTTATGAAAAATCATCAGTAAAGATGATGAAATAGAGATAACCTCCTCTAATCGGCATATTAAATGGGTTGCACATATCAGTATGTATAAGAGTCAATACCTCAATGGTTCTTTCTTCATATCCTACAAAGGATAGGTTGGTCATTTTTTTTTGAAAGTAGGACTCACAGATTGAAATCGACTCATCAGAGAATGAGTCTAAAGGATCATCTTTCATCAGTTTGTTAATCCTTTCTTCTCCAATATGATCTAGCTTAAGGTGCTACATGTACTTTAGGTTAACATCATCTATGGATCTCTTAGATCCAATGGCACTCACAGTTTGCTCGGATAAATTAATTAATTTATCTGTATCAACATGCAAATGATAGAGATTGTTGATTAAGTGACCATGTGCAAACATTTTATTACCAAAATAAATGATATAATGGTCCTTATTGAAACTAATTTCATAATTGTTCTATGCTAAGCATGAAATAGAAATCAAATTTTTACTCGCATGAGGTACATAATAATAGTCCCTTAGTTCTTGATAGAAACTAGATGATACTTGAAGAAGACAGGTCCCTACGGCTACAGCAGCAACTTTTGCTCTATTGCCTACTTGTAATGTCATCCCTCCTAGCGTTAAGCTTCTATATGTTGGAGTTTTATGATTTTATGCATGCATAATTTTATAAAATAAATATGCAGTAAAATTTTAAAATTTTTTAGATTAAATCTAATTTAATCTAAGCATGCATAAGATCAAATCTTCAAACCATAAACAGGATCATCATATGTGAGATAAGATTCAGATATAGAAATTAAATAAAAAAAATAAATATAAAATATACCTAGATATGGATCAATTTTCAATACGAACTGATAATCATGGATGTCTTCTGAAGGTCTCTTGTAGCTGCACAAGCACCTAACCTCTACGGGTATCCATACGAGACTCTGATCTAATCAGAAGCCTTTTAATCTTACTAAGGTACTAGCTCTCTTATAGAGATCACATCTTGATGGTTGAAAAAAAATTTTTCTCTTAAAACACTCTTAGAGAACAAGAAGATGTAGGAGGATCTTGATCTTTACGCTAGAGATCATGAGAAGAATCCTTTTGTCTCTTTTCTTCCTAAAATCCATGCACCAAATCTCTACAATAGAGATGTATAAATTTTATCCAACTTTTGGATAAAGAAAAGAAGAGACATCCATATCTTAACATGGACAAGAGGGAGGAGACAAGATGTCCTAACAACCAACCCTTGGATGTTGTAAGAAAGAAGAGATAGGAAGCCTCAACTAACCTTACGCCAAGGACCTCTTCACTGCTCTTTTTTCTTTGGTTTTCTCCACACAAATTCCTCTCATGTTGGCATCCAAAATCTGATCCTCTCTTCTCACTTCTCACATCCCAAAGGGTTCTCTTTAAATAGATCAATAAGGAGTTTGATCTAGATTAGGAATCAAGAGTCCATAATGCTTTGGACTCTTATCCTATTTGGTGCCGCCAACAACTCCATGTATGCCTAGGTTTTTACATGCTAAAAGGGATTTTTT
Source organism: Elaeis guineensis (assembly GCF_000442705.2). NCBI lineage: Eukaryota > Viridiplantae > Streptophyta > Magnoliopsida > Arecales > Arecaceae > Elaeis > Elaeis guineensis. Next base: position 82,095,496 of record NC_025997.2, read on the forward strand.
TCTTCTCTCTTACATGCTAATAAGATGAGGAAACATGGCATTAAAAACTGGTTGTGGTGTGGTGTCAAATTGGTTTGGGGCATGGGCTTTGTTGGTGCATGGATAGAAGGTAGTTTAAATTCATAGGACTCTTAGATTAGGTGACTGTTTTAAATCAAATAAAATACCAATTAATTTTAATCATATTAGGACCAGATTAGATCTAAATAGATAGAAATTCAAATATGATTTAGAGCCCAAACTATTTAGATTAGATATCTTCTAATTGGAGGAGTCCTAGTCCTATTGGACTCTTTCTTGGTACTTGAGTCAAACTCAATTTTAATCTTAATTCAATTAAGATTTGGTGTATCTATAGAAATAAAGATTTCTAGTCCAATTAGAAATTCATACATCATAGTCTAATTAGAAATTGGATCAAACTCAAATCCTAATTCAACTGGGACCGATCATCTGATTCTTTTAGGGTTATCCTATAACCTAATTGAGGTTGATCAAATCAAATCCATAATGAGTCAAATTAAATTTAATCAAATTAGACTTGATGCAAGCCTCATTGCTTAATCAAATTAAGCCAATTAGCAATCTTATTACTAATTAATCCTCCTATAATTCATGAACTCTTTAGCGAGTTACATAATGCAACATTTACATTGGATCAATTATCAATCAAATTGATAATCAAATCTTGTTATGATTCATAATCATAATTCAACCATCTAATCAGTCAAAAGTCTTTTTTGTGTGTGACCCCATAGATTCTATTCTGTCTGGTGGTGAGATATATTGTAATCTCTATTATAATATCATTGAAACTCTTTTCAATAGATTGGAACAATTCTAACTTTGTCCATCAAGAATCATTGATCATCAAGATAATCCTCATGAGTCTCACAATCTATCAGTGACATATAGCAATATGTAATAGCAACCCATCAGAATAAAAGATAAATCTTTAGGTACAGTTAACATATGATACAGTCCCTCTATCGTGAGTCCCAACTAGATGGTAGGTCATGGATAAATCATCAAACCTCAATATTGATTATATAATAGATTCAATTAGCTTGAGTCCATATGTGACTCTATGAAAATTCTTTTCCATCAATCATACTACTATGACCATAGATTTAAGAACTAAATCTTTTAAATCTCATAGGACTACTCTCTTCTGCTAAGGTTGATAGTTTCCATCTTGATGCATACTCCACTCCTACAGTGGACCAACTATCATCAACATCCACTACAAGAACTCATTGAGACCCATGTTGATGTGTCAGTCAAACTCCAGCAGCCTCACTACGAGCAGTAGTGCCACTTCAGGTCAAAAGATCAGTCATACTACTGCAGCATCGAGAAAGTCACTAACGAGTGAGCAGACATCCATATGACTTCTTGTGTTGGTCATGCTCAGTGTTAGTTGTTCTCTAACAACTACCTACACTCTCGCTCCAGTGTCTCTACACTCAGCCTCGAGACCCATTTATCCGAAAAAAGTGATCCGTGCACTGAACTATCCGGATCAATCACCATCCCCATGATGATCCTATGACAAGAGCAATTTAGAAATCAACCATTAATGACACATGCCTCAAATTCTCAACTCTTTGAGAATATGTGTCATCATCTTGTTAATCCCTTGGATGATTCATGGACACATAAATATGAATGATAATATAACTGCTTAATAAGTATAAAATTATATCCTAGAGATATGAAATGTGTCAACCAAGATTAGCTTCTAGGGCATAGATCCAACACTATATTCTTTAAGATCCTGTATTGAAGTGCACAAATGTATACTAAAACTAGAGTCTATTACCCAACTAGTAGTAAAAGAAACCATTTGGTTAGTCTCGATCATGTGCAGATCTGATATACCTTCTAAAGGTGTGTCTCTTAAACTTTTCAAGGTCTCTATAGGCATTTTCTGGTCTAAGACACAATCTAGCTTCTCAAAACTCAAAACACCTTTTAAGTTCCTTAGCTAATCCTTACAGTTGAAACTTGATAATTGGTTGATTTCTAAGATGCGGGCTAGAAAATTAGAGATAGATAATTTTTTATAGAGAAAAAAAATTTCTAGTTAGACTTTTATAATTATTTTTAATTTATTTTAAAAAATTTATTTTAAAAATAAACTTAACTTTCACTATTTCTTTGGATCCCAACACTCCTCGAGTTGGAAAGTGAAAACCCCTTTACGAGTTAAGGTTCTTAGTGGGTACTGCAGTCCAACCGATTGGCACACCATCTCACCGGACAGATCTTAGTGAATGTGTCAACCAATGATGGACAACTCTTGTCCAATACTTCTCAAGCAAATTACAGCAAACTTGATCTTTAAGTCCTAAAATATCATCTGACAGATCTTGACCTCATTTCTTAGTTAAGTCAGACCCACCATTCAGCATGAGTGAAGCCGTCATTGGACTCTTACCTGATAGATCTTGGATCCAACCACATCTCCACCTCGTAGCATGTCATGCCAATAGAGTGGTTGCTTCTTTTCTGATGCAACTGAACCACTGTATCTAGTTGAGAACAGTCAACATCAGAGAGGACACGGTACTCCACAATGGTGGAAGACCTCTCGACTTAACATTATTGAGGAGATTTTTAATTTATATCTCTTAGATTTAATTGTTTACTATATCCCATATAAATTCACAGTTAAATTAGATCTACTAAAGAGATCCTGATTTAGTCTCACCAAATCAGTCCCATGGTGCAATGCAAATTGAAGTGGACTTAACCTTAAGCACCACAAATCAAAATTGGTCCCTAAAATGATCAGGTAAGATAAGATGTGTGGGAGGCTCTCCAGTACCTGTGGCAATGATCCTAATTAAATAACCACCATTTATATTCTTGCCTTAGACATCAAATTGGTCCACCAATTTGAGATTGAGTTGGCTTCGGTTCTCGATTACGAATTGCAATCACAACCATTTTCAATTTGAGTTCATGATACACCCTACATTAAAGGTTGTAGTGATTCAGTGCAACCCTGACATGTATCAATGGACAACACAAAACCCAATTGTCTTAACTTTAGATCCTTAATTTTCAATTTTAGATCTTAATTAAGTACATTATGAAATCAGATTTAGTCTAGATATCAAAACTATTTTAATATCTAAACATTTAATTATGTATCTCATGCACAACTACATAAAATTCTGATTCATATTTAGATCCTAAATGATTTCGGATCTAGGATTTTGCACAAAATTAAATTCTTTTTTTTTATGGTTCTTTCTTTTGATTCATATTGGTATCCCTTCCATCATAGCCCTTTATGGCAGGACGGCCTTTACAACTATTCTCGAAGAGTACTAGACTACTAAGAAATCAATCTACATCTACACATATCATATATGCATAAAAGAATAAAGATATCATACATCTCATGTATAAATAGAATCATCATTACATATTTTAAATTAGATCTAATATAATTATTAAATCTGATTTTCAAATCTAAACATACATCTCATGCAATATAGATCTAACATACATATGATGTATCAACTAAAAATTAGATCATAAACATGTAATTCAGATTTAATCTAATTACATCTTATTGAAGATAGATCTAAACATAATCCTTTGCTAAAATACATCTCATGCATCATATAAAATTAGATGTTAATCTCAGGCATCACATAAAAATTTAGATCTAAAAATTTGATTAACATATTATCAAATAACATTCAACGATCATTCTAGAACAAATTTTTATCAGAATGACCTTGAACTTTAACCAAAAATTTTTAGATCTATAAATCTGATTATCTAATCTCAATCAAATGCATGTAAAACAACCAAAGCTTTAATACCACTTAAAAAGAATTTTAAAAAATCTAAGCTCCCAGTGCATGCTAAAATTTAAAATAAAAAATCTAGCAGTAAAAAAATTTTAGATTTGATTAAAACCTTTTTAATCAATCATACACGTAATAGATCTAATCTATTGCCACCCTAAGATCTATCACATACAAGATTAAGATACTAAAAATAAAAATCAGATTTAAAAGGTATCAAAAACTCGGAGATCCGATCTCCATACCTTTATGCGAATCGATGATCTCTGTTGCTAATGATCATGATAATCTGATGAGATTTTTATAAAGTCGTACACATGTCTGGCCTCTATGGATATCCATACGAAACCTTCAATCCAATTAAAGGTTTGTATTTTCATCAGGATACTAGCTCTCTTGTAGAAGATACCTTCTGATAGTTGATGTAGATTTTCTTCAACTTTCTTTTTTTCTTAGACTTTCTATGAAGGAGATTGATGGTTTTGAAGGATGATGAAGAGAGACTCCTCTCTCTTTTTTCTTGTTAAAAAATGTATCCTAAAGTCAATCATTTAGATGATTGTGCTCTTTATAATTCGTATATAAATTATAAATTAATAAATATTATTTTATATTTTTTATCACAAGGTATACATCTTTTCTATAGAATTCTAATATTGTGATGAAGTCTTTAGAGCTATATGACAATTGATAAAGGAGGATTTATCGAATAGTTCTTAAATATGTTCATGACTAAATAATACATCATTAAAGGATGATGACGTTTATTGAGTGTAGGTCATTATGTACTATATAGGTTGGTTGTCCTCTTAGCCAAAGAGTGTGGAGACACTGGTATAGCATACAGATAAGATGTAGGAGTACATCATCATTAAATAAGTGACTCATCTGCAAATCGCTCTGTTGTCAAACGTTGCTCATGAAGAATATGGGCATAAGGGTCTCTCCGATCTAAGATCACCACGGTGACTTGCAAGCAACTCACTATACTTTGGTGTCAGAATATCTAAATTTTTAATTTAGAAACAGAAGATTTTTTAACACAGTCAAGCACTTATGGTAGTCAGTGTGTGGATCAAGATGGTATTGATTTCTTGACATTTCAAGAGTTGATGCATCACTATATTTTAATTGAGTAAGACCTCAATCGGGGCAATCCATGTGATAAGTCACATGATTTGAAAAAAATTGAAATATAATATGGATAAATAATTTAGGGTTGACGGTGAAACCTTAGATCATCTTGAGCATTCAGGGTTAAAGAGATGAATTATGTGGTTACCATATACCTTGATTCTTGAGTGTTACCTTACAAACATTCAACTTATCTGGACGTTGAAAACTATTGCTAGATGGTAATTTAGATTAGTATCGAAAATAGTTTTCTATGCTACCAGCTTAGTGTTCAAACTTATGGAGTCACGCATAAAGTCAGACAAAGTGTTGCCCAAATATAGAACCCAAGAGGGGGGAGTGAATTGGATCTTTCTAAAATTTTATGATTAGTGCACTCAAGTAATATGCTATACTTGTTAAGTGGAGTGAATTGATTAGCTATGAAAATGAAATCAATCACAAATGATAGATAAGCAAGTATAAAGTACAAAAAATAAGTAAAGAGATGCAAGCACAATAAACACAAGAGATTTATAGTAGTTTGATGCCAACCTTACACCTACATCCACTCTCTAAGTCTCTACTTGAGAATTCAATCCACTAAATAGATTTTAAGATACAAAACATCGGACAACTCTGACCTTTGCTATCCAAGCAAGAACACTTATTTTTTGGATACAAGCCAACCCTCAACACTTCAATTTCAAGTTCGGATCAACCTATCCAAGTTTTGGAACCCTCCAAAACTCAAAACCCAAAATACAATAGGAGAAAAAATAGTGTACAAAAATTTCAACACAACAACCCCTTAAATGAGCATAATAAATACAATAGAAATACAATACTTAAGGGAAAGAAAGCTTTTGCTGCACACCCTCAATGGATTTACATTCTTGATTGCAGTTGGAGAGTGGTTGGTGAGCTGATTGAATGCTTCTTTCCTCTTTTTTATGGATTTTTTGAACTTTCACGGATGTGAGCTTTGAACCCTTGAAAACTTATGATTTTTTACTTCAAGAGGGCTTTTATAATCATCATTTGTACTTGAGAATATCTTAGTATCGGTTTAGAGCCGTTGGAGAGTATTTAATGCATATTAAATGCATCAAAAATAGATTGAAAACTAGCTATTACGCGTGCTCGCCAGAATGAGATGTTCCGTGGGGCACCCCACTAGCAATGGGATGTCCCATGGGATGCCCCAATTGGCCAGATAAAAAATTTAGCTTTCTATTTTGGTCTTAGAGTCTCAAGGATCGTCCCATATGGATCGCCCCACTATATGGGTCATCCCATATGGGTCATCCCACTGCGTGTCATGAGTCAAAATAATATGTGTCGGCTATCCAATGAAAGGGGATGATCTAGATGGATCGTCCCATTTTGTACCAACCCAATTTTTCATATATTTAAGGTTCAAAACTTATCAAAACACTTTTAAATACTCTCAAATAGATTCAAATTAATTTGACACTCTCAAGAGGCTTCAAAAATTTTTTCAAATTACAGAAATTTTAACTTTGGCACACTTGATGGAGCTTTTCGAACCCAATATTTTGGACTATCTGAAATATCACAAAAATATTTTTCAAGAACAAGAAACTCATTAGTAGTCCCCTCAAATAGTTTGTGATCGTCAAAATCAATTTTTGGAGCAACAATCTCTCCCTTTTTGATGATGACAAAATATTTGAGTGTTCATAAAATATGTCCATAAAACACAAAAAATTGAGTTTGTGAAGCACTTGTAGGAACATGCCAAAGATTAAACATAGAAAATTATGAGATACATATTTTCAATAAGTTATAGTGTTTTAAATCATTTTACTGAAACTTATTTGTAAAGATATCAGAGTTTTTCTGAAGATTGTTTTTAATCAGCAAAATCCTTCCCTTTCTTGCATGAAATGGATAAAAATAATCCTTTTGACCATTTTAAAAAAGATCTTCCCTTTTCTTATATAAAAGGTGGTCAAGTTGTAAAATTTTTCTTATTGGAGCAAAGATGGTTCATAGAAGAAATTTCTTCTTCTCTTCCTTGTTTTTAGTATTAGAGTAATATATATGAAAGGAATCTTTCTTTCTCTTTTTCTTATTTTGATATCAAGATAAAGATGAAAACATCAGAGTAAGAATTAAAAGAGAAAGTATTAGAGAATTTTACAAAATCAAAAATAGATGTATCAGGATATTTTTCAAGAAGTGTCAAAATAAAAGTAAAGATAGACATATCAGACTGAACAATGAGCGTATCAAAGGCGTATCAGAGCAAAATACTATATCGTATTAGAATAAAATTTAAAAAAATTATCAAAAAATTCAAGATAGACTACCTTCTTAACAAAAATTCAGATAGATTAAACTACACTCCTTTCTTCCCCTTTTTGACATCATCAAAAATAGATTAGAGAGAGTAAGATTTTTAATAATTGTACATCAGGTATCAGAGTAATAGTGCATTCATTCAAATGTAATAGTCATTTATTCAGTCACATATAAATAGAAAATGATACCAAGTGATACCAAGATAATGGATAATCTTATATATTAATTATAACAAAAAGAGAGGTTACAAGAGTCATAATATATAGCTATGAGCATAACGCTTTCATACATTCAACTACTAAAACAAAATACAACAACTAAGTAACCTAAAAAGTCTAGTACAAAATGATCAGATCAATGAGAATGGGCATCGAGCTCAAGATCAAGATAAGTGAAATATAATCAGCCTCATCCTCGATCGAAGGGTTTGGTCTGAGAGGAAGATGTCAGAGGATGGAATGCAATGGGCTGGACAAAGGCTGGCTCACTAGATGCGGAGGGTCTGGACTGAAGTTGAGTCATAATGGCATCAAGCTGGGATAAGATACCCCTTACTGAAACTCAGAGCCCATCAAGATCAGAAGATATAAAGTCCCTAGAGTCTCTGATATTTGCTTGGATCAGCTCTAGTGAAGAACGAAGCTGGCTGTAAAGTCTCTCTACCTCTCGAGTCAAATCAGCCAACTGAGGTGAAGAGAAGCTCGAAGTGCTCGCTCCTACCAATAGAGAATCCAGAATCAGTCTGATCTCCCTCTTAATGTCAAAAATTCTACCACTGAATCTGAGAAGAAAATCCTCCACACTCTCCGGTCTAGTACTCAGATCAGATAAAAGCTCCATCAATGAGGATATATGTGGCACGACTGAAAAGTCTGAGGAAGGGTCAGAAAAAGAACTCGACGGAGGCTGGCAATACTGCTGCTACTGCTACACCTGCTGGAGAATTTGCACCTAATACTGCTGAAATTGATGAAGCTACTGAAGAATCTGATCCTGAAATCGCTGCTATTGAACAGATAGAATGCCTGCCACTCTCTCAGCCAACAGTCCCACATCATCCTCCCCTAAACTAAAAGATGGTATAGTATGGCTCGACAATGGGGATACACTGACTAAGGGTCCTATCTCAGGCTCTGATATAAGATGATCATCAGGGCTCTATCTAGGCACAGGTGGAGAAGAGGGACCCTCCCCCTCAGCACGCTCCTCATCATTCTCTTCGACTGCAGCTGCATGGCCCTTGGCCCAACAACCATCCACTCTAACAAACCCCATACGTCGAAGGGAGTGATCATTGTAGGTGTCAGTGTTTAACAATCTACAAACAACCTCTTCCTCAAAACTCACTTCAGACTTCCTAAAAATCATAGTAAGAGCCATACCATATGGCAAGGGAGCCTTGGATCTATTCAAGGCCTCCCTCCTGGCATCGATCATCAAAAATGGTAGATTTAAGGGAGTTTTAGAGACTACATGGTGTTGGAAATAGTGTCCCAAAGCCAATCGTCAGTCTGTTGACGGTTGTGCTCATTTTTTTATATGTACATGAATTATGAATTAATAAAAATTATTTTGATATTTTTCATCACAAAATGTTTCATCTTGTAATGAACTCCTATGTTGTGGTGAAGTCCTTAGGACTATTTAGACTCGACAAAAGAGGATTTGTCATGTAGTCCTTAAATTTGTTCGCGACCAAATGATACGTTGTTACCAAGGACGACAACATTTATCAAGCATAGGTCGTTGTGTGCCATATAGGTTGGTTGTCCTCTTAACCAATGAGTGTGGAGACACTGGTATGGCATACAGGTGAGATGTAAGGGTACATCTGCACTGAGCGTGACCAACTCCGAAGCTATTTCTGCTGTCAAGATTTGCTCCGATGGAATATGGGTATAAATATCCCTCCGACCTGAGATCTCCTGGTGACTTGCAAGCAACTCACTGCACTTAGGCACTAGACTACCTGAATTTCTAATTCAGTGACGGAAGGCTGCTGGGTGTAGTCAAATACTTGACTTGTCATTGCGTGTGTCAAGATGGGATTGACCACTCCAGTTTAGAAGTTGTATACAGTCGTGTTTCAATTTAGCAAAAACTTGGCCAGGATAGTCTTTGTGAGGAGTCACAGGACTGTTTGAGTTGAGCATGATTCGGATGATCTAATTGGGGTTGACATTTTAACCCTGAGTCATCCTAAACACAGAGGTCAAAAGGATGAATTATACAGTAACCATATTCACGTAGGTTCTGAGTGTTGCGATTGTGACCATTCGACCTATTCGATTGTTGGGTACCATTGCTAGATGGTCACTTCGATTAGTACAGGAATTGGTTCCTGTGCTACCGGCTTAGGTTCGAACCTGTGGGGTCACACACATTAGAGGTTCCTATCTGATCTGATAGCTGGTGAAGAGTCCTTCATGTCTAGGATTCTGTGATCGAGAATCAAGATTCTCTGATCATGAATTTCACACATTTTGGGTACCGGGGTCAAGAGTCCCACTGGTTTAGGACTCTTCGATCAGGGTTACATATCGATGAATTCTGATGTCCGATTATCCATTGGATTTGGACTCAATATTTATGAAAAGTTTAATTAGTGATTTGATCATTAATTAACTCAATTTGATTGAGTAATTAATTTTGGATCAAGTCCAATTGAATTGGATTCAATTGGGTTTGACCCGATTAGGTTAAGAGTTGACCTAATCATCGAGATGGTTTGGTCCCTGATTTGATCAGGGGTTGGACTTAATCAATTCTTGATTTGATTAAGATTTTATTGAGCTTAATTAAGCCTAATTAAGTTGGATTTAAATTAGTCTAATTGGGCCTAACTTATTTGGTTCAATTAGGTTGGTTTAAATAATGAAACCACCTTGACCCATTCTCCCTGCGCCACCTCACTTTCACTGCGCCCATTTGAATTCACGAGAAGGAAGTTCTCATGAATTTTTCCTCATGCAAAGCCCTCCTCATGCCCTACTTTAATGCACCAAATGAGTGGATAAGGATGATTAGTTGGCCATTCAAATTCAAAACAAAAGTTTGAATTTGAATGAGCAACCAATCTTAGCACCTTGACCTTATCCTCTTTTAACGCCCCATTTATTACATGAGAAAATGTTTCTCATGAAATCACTCATGCACAAATTAAGCCACACCCTCCTCTTCTCACACCCTTAGTAGATAGGAATAAATTGATTTCCATTTGAATTCAAAATTTGATTTGAATTCAAATGTGCAATTACTCATCTTTATCCTCTCACGTGGATAAGACGTTTGACATTGTTTTAAAAGGAGGAGAAGAGTGGGGCGTGTGAAAAGAAAAATTTTGGAGAGAAAATTTGGGCGTGAGGAATCCTTGTGTGTAAGGTGAAGGTCAATATCCTTCTGAGAAAAAAAGAAAGAAAAGAAAGAAAAAGTATGCGCAGGGTTTCAGTGAGTTCTTCAGGGTTTCAGCCTGGAGTTCAGAAAGTGAGAAGGTGAGCTACGAGTGTTGTGAGCCCACCAAATTTTAGAAAGATCTTCAACATCCTCCCAAGCATGTTTGCTAATAATCTGAAGCATCCAAAGAATTAGCAGACATCAATCGAAGGAGTTCGATCAGCATCGACCGTCGAAAGGGCTCTACAACGAGCTAGCACTCGTGAGGAGTCGATCAGACCGGGAGCTTCGTGTGGATGATCCACAGAGGCCAGACACACTGTGTGGCTATATCACGACAATCAAACTCTTTCGATGGTGATCAGATTGCAGTGATCTACTATCCGCACAAAGGTATTATGTTCTAAACACATTACAGTAAAGTGTTTACTGTTCAAATTCGAATTTCAAATTTAAATGCATGCATGCTATATATCATATTTAGATCCTAGTATAGGGTAAACCCTTATTAATTAATTAAATTAATTAATAATTTTCACTATAAAATAGTAAATTTGAAAAAAATTTAAAATTACCATTTTTTTTTTGAACTGATTTTCCCCATAAATGGTATCAGAGCCAGGTTCTTAGATATGATATATATATTTACATGCGTAGATTAAGTTGTAATCTAAAAGTTTACAATTTGAAATTTGAAATTTAAAATTTAAAATTTGAATTTTGAAAGTTGTTCGAAATTCAAAATTCAAAAATTTGAAATTTAAAATTTGAAATTTGAATTTTCAAATTTAAAATTCAAAATTCAAAAATTTAAAATTTAAAATTTAAAATTCAAAATTTGAAATTTAAAAATTTAAAATTTAAAATTTGAAATTTGTTTGAAATTTAAATTTTAAAATTTAAAATTTAAAATTTAAAATTTGAAATTTAAATTTTGAAATTGATATATTTAGATATACTTGATCCAAGTAGCAAGTAATCGAATTGGGTTGGTTGCCATGGCCGTCTGGTCATAGGAGAAAAGTAGGGTTTAAAGGCCCTCTCCTCCTATTCAATGGGGTTTTCTATGGCGGTAGGGGTGCCGCTGCAATTATATCCCATGCAGATGAAGCAGCGAAAGAAATTAATTGTAAAGGTTCAATTATGAAATTTATCATGAATGTGTTAGATTAGATCTAAAGGAATATTCATAATTCTTTTTTTTAAGTTATATTTTGTTATGTAATTAGCAATAGGATTGCTATTTATGAAATGTGCTGATCTATTTATGAAATGAATCAACATATTTGATGAACAGAAAATAAAACTTTTCAAATTAGAAAATTATTTTTGAAATGCCAAACCCTGACCTATCAGCCCAAATACTTAATTAAAAGAATTAAGTGTTGTCTAGTAGGTCTAGAATTGTGAATTAAGACCTAAGACAATTACATAAACTTGTGGGTCAATGGGTTAGATGGATTAGGTCTATAATTGGGTTAGACCTAAGGTTAGCTTAAAGATATAGACTAAATTAGAGTAATTGGTCAAATCTAATCAAAAGTTGAATTAGATTAGGTCAAGGATACTCTAGACTCAACTCCAATAGTTGTAGTTGAATGGGTCCATGTCTTTAACTAGACCAAGATGGACTTAATTCATGGCTACGTGGTAGAACCCTATTTACTAAGTTGATCAAATTAAAACTAATGAACCGGTTGGTGTCTAAGGTAAGTTTAGCAGTTTGACCAGTGGTTTTTAAGTGGGAGCTACTCGCAGTGATTCGATCTCTGACGAGTTAATGGCTTATCCCCACCACTGATCTCACTTACCTAGCCAACCTGGTGAATTAGGTTTAGATTAGATCACTTGGTGATTAGGGCACACCTATGTCATTAGGTAAATCAGTTTGACTGATTTAGGTGCTCCTAATGCCAGCTTTAAGTAAATCCTTTTTAATCTGACTTGGTGAAGTCAGTGGGAGGATTGAAATTGGTTGGATATTTTCTTCTCTTTGGTTCTTTAATAAAATCTTCAAAAATTATTAGGTCCTAAAAATGATTAAGTTATATTGATAACTAAATCATAGCCTCCCATAAAGTGAATGATAATGAGTCCATTAGTTTTATAATCATTTGAGGCCCAAAGGCCTGGTGCTTATTAACTAATGGAATTATCATTCATAATATGATAATTTGGTTTGAGTCTTTCTGATGGTGGTCAGGTTGGCCGGTCAAAGTCAGGCCTGATCATTTATTGGTCTGATTCATCAAATCAAGTCATGTTAATAGTTGGACCTAACCAGATCATTTCAGTAGAGGCCAAAGCCTACTGATTAGGTTCAGGGGCAAAATCAATTATTAGAAGTTGTTTAGAGAAACAACTGGTTATGAACCTACCCATAGATGCACATGGGTTGACCAACCAAAGTTGGGCTCGTATGTAGTCTGTGTGGATTCTAGTACCCACTAAGGAATTAAAGTAATTCCTCGAATTGGAGGTTGAGGCTACCAATTCATAAAAATACTGGGAGAAACTTTAGACTAAAGTCCAAGTCTTTAGTATTAATAATTTATGTACTAATATAGGTCTGGTTTTCCTTTATGCAGCTATGGCCACTACCCTTTCACTCCGGTCATTATTAGATAATGACAAGCTCATGGGACCTAATTTCAATAGCTGGTATCGAAAATTAAAAATCGTCCTTGAGCATGAGCGGATCCTTTATGTAGTAACAGATCCGGCACCTGAGGAGCTAGCCCCGAACGCTAGAGGGGTGGTCCGAGATACTTACCAGAAGTGGCTCAATGACTGCACCACCGTTCGGTGCATTATGCTGGTGGCAATAAATGATGAGTTCAGCCGTAGGTTCGAGAATGCCCAACCACAGGAGATGCTTCAAATGTTGAACGACTCTTTTGGCACACCTGACGATGTTGAAAGGCACAAAACTAGTTGTGCCATTTTCAATGCTCGAATGAGGGATGGAACCTCAGTCACTGATCATGTACTGTACATGATCGAAATGATTGAGCACCTAAGTAAACTGGGCTTTCCCCTGCAGGAGCAGCTCGGTAAGGATGCGATCCTTAATTCTCTGCCCAAGTCCTACCTTCCCTTCTTTACTCATTTTCGAATGACAAAGCCTGCAGTGAACTACCACGGCTTGTTGGGATTGCTGTAGAACTTTGAGAAGGACCACTAGCTCCATAAGGAGTCGGTAAATGTTGTGGGAGCGTCTTCTTCTGGTCATCGACCCTTTAAGAAAGGGAAGAAGTACAAGAAGAAGAAGAATAAGAAGGTGCAGCCGCATGCTGGGATGTCTGCACAGGGTCAGACCAAGAAGCGCAAGCCCGACCAGAGCTAGACGGAGTGCTTCTTTTGCAAGAAGCAGGGGCACTGGAAGAGGAACTGTCCTCTATACATTGCCTCACTGGACCCGAACAGGCCGAAGAAGAAGCAAGGTACTTATATGATAACATCTTGCAACTTTTTTATTTATGATACTACTGCTTGGGTATTGGATACTGGAAGCTCTTATCATATTTGCAATTCGATGCAGGGTCTGCAGGTCAGTAGGAGATTTGATGAAGGCGAGAGATTCCTGAATGTTGGAGATGGAAGCAAAGTTTCAGTTCTAGCATTAGGAATCATGAACCTTGTAATCAATTCTCGAAATATAATTCTGAGTGAATGTCACTATTGTCCAAGCTTTTTATTAAATATTATTTCTGTAGGCCTTTTGGCCATGAACGGTTATCAATTTTTAATAAAAAGAAATGTTTGCAATATTACTTTGAATAGTGTTACAATGTTTGTTGGACAACTTAATAATGAAATTTACTTTTTATCACAATCTGTTAATGTGGTTCAAACCTCCGGTAAACATCTTAGAATAGATAATGTGTCAGAAGTCTACCTTTGGCACTGTAGGCTAGGTCATATCAATAAGAATAGGATAAACAGGTTGGCTCAAGAAGAAATTCTTGAAGTAGGTGATTATGAATCACTTCTAACCTGTGAGTCCTGTCTTCTTGGTAAAATGACCAAGTCACCTTTTACTGGAAAAGGTGAGCGAGCCAGTGAACTCTTGGCTCTGGTACATTCTGATGTATGTGGACCCATGAGCTCAAGCGCAAGAGGTGGATATTTCTACTTCATAACCTTCACAGATGATCTATCAAGATATGGATATGTCTATTTAATGAAGTATAAGTCGGAGTCGTTTGAAATGTTCAAACTATTCCGAGATGAGGTAGAAAAATACACTGAAAAGTGTATTAAAACTCTTTGATCTGATCGAGGAGGTGAATACCTTTCCAATAATTTTCTGACATATTTTGGGGAGAATGAGATTCTCTCTCAGTGGACATCTCCTGGAACACCACAGCATAATAGTGTGTCTGAAAGGAGGAATCGGACCTTGTTGGACATGGTTCGATCCATGATGGGGTTTGCTGGTCTGCCGATCTCCTTTTAGGGATATGCGCTCGAATCGGCTTGTTACCTTCTAAATAGGGTTCTGAGTAAGTCTGTAACCAAAATGCCATATGAGATATGGATAGGACGTAAGCCAGTACTCTCGCACCTTAGGGTTTGAGGGTGTCTGGCTTATGTTAAACATTTAATTACGGACAAGCTTGGACCTAGGTCTGACAAGTGTAATTTTATAGGGTACCCAAAAGAGATCAAAGGGTATTACTTCTACCTAGCTGATGAGCAAAAAGTGTTTGTCAGCCTTAAGGCAATCTTTTTGGAAAGGGAGTTCCTTGGTGAAGGGACTGTTGCCTTTAAGGTCGAACTTGATGAAATTTGATAGGTAAAAAATCTGACGCAAGTTGCTGAACCTGAACCGAATTTGATTAGATCAGATCTGGAGCCCATTGTTCAAGCACCCTTAAGACGATCTGGTAGAGTACCACGTCAACCGGACAGATACTATGGTTTCTTGGTCCGGGACGACGATCCTATCGAACTTGATGAAAACGATGAGGATCCGATCACCTACATGGATGCAATGCAGAGATCCGACTCTGAAAAATGGCTAGAAGCCATGAAATCCGAAATGGAGTCCATGAAGGTCAACGATGTGTGGATATTGGTTGACCCACCCGAAGGAGTAAAACCCATAGGGTGTAAGTGGGTCTTCAAGAGGAAGAGGGGTGCAGACGGAAAGGTGGAAACCTATAAAGCCCATCTAGTTGCCAAGGGATATCGTCAACATTTTGGTATAGACTATGACGAGATATTTTCTCCTATGGTAATGCTCAAATCCATTAGGATTATGCTTGCGATAGCTGCCCATCTGGACTATGAAATCTAGCAGATGGATGTGAAGACAGCTTTCCTAAACGGAGAGCTGGACGAAGAGGTGTATATGATACAACCTGAAGGATTCACATCCACAGATGAGTCTAAGGTGTACAAACTACAGAGGTCCATTTATGGACTTAAGCAGGCATCCTGGAGTTGGAACATACATTTTGATAGAACGATCAAGATGTAGGAATCAGATCTAGGGTTTCAGGGTTAGATCTTGAAACTTTTTCAAGATCATACAGCGGAAGACTAAAATAAATCAAAATTTATTTTTTAAAACTAAAAAATCTTTAGATCTAAGATCCTATTACATGATTATTACATAATATTAAATCAGAAATTAAAATATATATATACAGTATGAACTACATGTTGATCATATCAACATGTTTCTATACTACATCTAATGTATGTATTAAACAATAGATTAGATCTATTACCTTGCAAGTTAGACGTTCTAATCTCACTGATCTGGGCTTGAGGATGATGTTGCAAGTCGCACATGCATCCAGCCTCTAGGAGTCATCCACACGAGCCCACGAATCTCGATCAGAAGTCCTCCTTCAGGAAATCAGCACAGTATGCTAGTACTGCGCTGATCCTTCTTTGATGGTTGATCAGGTGCCTCCTTCTTCTTGATTTGGACTCTTCTAAAAATGAAAAGTAGGAGTAAGAGTTTCAAATCTGAGACACTTTTAGAAAACTCAAGATGGAGGGAGAAAAGATATGAAAACAAACAACCCTAGAAAAAGACCCTCTTCTTCTTCTCGTTTCTCTTTCTAGACACCCTATCTTGTGTCTATTATATCTCCATGACCCAAAGGTTTTTCTCTCTGATTTTTGTATGACCCAAAGGTCTCTCAAATCTATATCTTCTTCAAAAATTTTATGAAGAAACTCATTTTATACAGAGAGATATGATAGAGTCCTTGTCTAGGTCAAATACCTAGTCAAGGCTTATCCAAACATGGCTAGATAAGGGGCACCCAACTCTTGAGAACCTCCTCCTTATTTTTATGCATGGATTACTAGAAAAGGGTACATAATGTGTACCCTAAAAACCAAAAAAATTCCAAAAAAAATTTGGATAAATTCGGTGCAAAATTGAAAGAGTTTTGGATTTCTAAAACTCTATCTCATAGAATTCGAAATCCAAACTTATTCCTCTTTGATTTGATCCAAACCACCTTCCATGTAAAAAAGAAGAGAGGAAATATTTTGTAAATGTGGGAGAGACCTGGGAGAGGGCTTTTGTCACACAAAATAAGAAGAGATTGGCGTTGAATGAGAGAGAGGGCATGGGGAAGGCTTATGTGGTGTAAGGTGGAATTCTAATCTTACTAAGATTCTATCTTATGACTTGTTTTAATTTGGTTTCTCAAACCAAATCAAACCAAAATTAGATCAATCCAATTAAAATAGGTCTTAACCCAATTAAAAACCTAATTTAATCAGATTAAATTAGATTTAAATCTAATTTAATTTTTTAATCAAATTAGAAATTAGATTGACCCAAGTCCTAGTTGAACTAGGACTAGTTTTTCCTTGCACTTGGCTTATCCAATAAACATATTGGACTTGATCCAATCAAGCCCAAATCAAATCTAATTAAATCATGTTTAATTAGACTTAATCTCAGCCCATTGACTTAATCAAATTAAGCCAATTAGCAATCGAATTGCTAATCGATCCTCCTGCAACACTTGCACTGGGTTAAATGTCAATCGTATTGATCATTTAACCCTAGAACGATTCTTAATCGTTGATCAACCATCCGATCGGATCATGAACTCTAATGTATGTGACCTCATAGGTCTGATCCTAAGCCAATAGCATAGGAATAAATTTCTATACCAATCGAAGTGACCATCTAGCAATGGTACCCGACGATTGGATAGGTCGAATGTGTAGAACAACATCCTTAGAATCCATGCGGATATAGTTTTCATATAATTCATCCCCTTGACCAAAATGATCATAGGACACCCCAGAGTTCAATTGTCAACTCTGATCAGGTTGTTCACATTGTATTTCAAAATATCAAATCCATCTGATGGATTACCCTGGCCAAGGTTTTGCTAAATTGAAATACAATGACTCATTCTTCTCCAACTCTTAGAGTGGTCAATCCGATCTCGATCACACTCTGACTTCACAAGTACTTGACTGTGCCCAGAAGCCTTCCATCCCTGAATTAGAAATTCAGTTAGTCCAGTACCAAAGCACAGTGAGTTGCTTGCAAGTCACTGAGACGATCTCAGGTCTAAGGAACACTTATACCTATATCCCATCAGAGACATTCTCGACAGCAGAATACTCTGGAGTTGGTCATGTTCAATGATGATGTACCAGTACATCTCACTTGTATGCCATACCAGTGTCTTCACACTCTTTGGTTAAGAGGACAACCAACCTATATGGCCTACAGCGACCTATGCTCAATAGAAGCAGTCGTCCTTATTAACAGCCTATCATTTGGTCGTGAACTGTTTTAAGGACTAATCGATAAATCCTCTCTTTATCGAATCTAAATAGTCCTAAGGACTTCATCATAACAACGGAGTTCATTAGAAGATGAAAGCTTATGATGAAAATATCAAATATATTTTATTTATTAACAAATCAATTACAATACTTGGTTGCTCAACCGTCAACAGCTTGACGATTGACTTTTTGGGACACATTTCCCAACAACTCTCACTTGTCCTAAAGCCACTCAGCACAGTATCTAATATCCATCTTCGACTTGTGGTTGTCGAACTCCTTTATTGCTAGGGCTTTAGTGAAGGGGTCGGTCAGGTTCTCCTTTCCGTCGATCTTCTGAAGGTTGACGTCACCTCGATCCACGATCTCCCGGATCAAGTGGAAGCGACGCAAGATGTGCTTCATCCGCTGATGTGTTTTGGGTTCGTTCGCCTGAGCTATGGCACCAATGCTATCGCAGTAGAGCAGGACCGGACCATCGAGGGAGGTGCTACTCCGAGCTCATTGATGAATTTTCTCAGCCACACAGCTTCCTTCGCGACATCCAATGCTGCGATATAGTCCACTTCACAAATAGAGTCTGCCACAGTATGCTGCTTGGAACTCTTCCAGCAGATGGCTCTACCATTCAGAGTAAAGATATAATCTGACACGCTCCTGCTGTCATCATGGTCAGATTGAAAGCTAGAGTCTGTGAACCCCACAAGTTTCAGATCTGACTCGCCATAAACCAACCATTGGTCCTTAGTATTTCTTAAATACTTAAGGATGGCTTTAACCACTTTCCAGTAATTTTCTCTAGGATCAGATTGGTATCTACTCACTACTCCTAGTGAGTATGCCACATCTGGTCTTGTACATGTCATGACGTACATGATAGATCCCATGGCTAAAGCATATGGAACTCTACTCATACGCTCTCTCTCTTCAGGAGTTGTCAGACAATCCTTCTTAGAGAGAGAAATTCCATGGCCTATCGGTAGATAGCCCTTCTTGGAATTCTCCATGCTGAACCTCTTCAGCACAGTGTCTATGTATATGGACTGGGATAATCCAAGCATCCTTTTAGATCTATCTCTATAGATCTTCATCCCTAGGATGTAGGATGCTTCACCCAAGTCCTTCATGGAGAACTGTGATGACAATCAAACTTTTATTTCTTATAGTACGGGGATGTCATTTCTGATTAAGAGAATGTCATCCACGTATAAGACAAGGAATACCACAACTGGACCATTTGCCCATTTATAGATGCAATGCTCTTCTCCATTCTTAATGAAGCCATACATTTTGATCACCTTATCAAAATGCATGTTCCAACTTCGAGAAGCTTGCTTTAATCCATAAATGGATCTCTGAAGCTTGCACACCTTGGACTCATCTGTGGATGTAAACTCCTCAGGTTGTATCATATACACCTCTTCGGTCAGCTCTCCATTCAGAAAAGCTATCTTTACATCCATCTGCCAGATCTCATAATCCAGATGAGCAGCTATTACAAGCATTATCTGAATGGATTTGAGCATTGCCACAGGGGAAAATATCTCGTCATAGTCAATACCATAACGTTGACGATACCCCTTGGCGACCAGACGGGCTTTATAGGTCTCCACCTTTCTGTCTATGCCCCTCTTCCTTTTGAATACCCATTTACACCCAATGGGTTTAACCCCTTCAGGTGGGTCAACCAATGTCCATACATCATTGACCTTCATGGACTCCATTTCGGATTTCATGGCTTCAAGCCATTTCTCAGAATCAGGTCTCTGCATTGCATCCATATAGGTGATCGGATCCTTATTATTCTCATAAAGTTCGATGGGATCACCATCCCAGAGAAATCGTAGTATCTGTCCGACTGATGCGGTACTCTATCGGATCGCCTTAATGGTACAGGTACATTGGGCTTCGGATCTAATCTAATCATATCCGACTCAGGTTCAGCTATTGGTGTCGGTCCTTCTACCTGTTGAACTTCATCAAGTTCAACCTTAGAGGCAACGGTTCCTTCACCAAGGAACTCTTTTTCTAAAAAAATTGCCTTAAGGCTGATGAACACCTTTTGTTCATCAGCATGGTAGAAAAAAATATCCTTTTGTCTCTTTAGGGTACCCTATGAATGAGCATTTGTCAGACCTAGATCTAAGTTTGTCTGTGACTAATCGTTTGACATAGGCCGGACACCCCCAGACCCTAAGGTGTGAAAGTGCTGGCTTACGTCCTGTCCATATCTCATATGGAGTCTTAATTACAGACTTACTTAGAACCCTATTTAATAGATAACAGGCCGATTCGAGTGCATATCCCCAGAAGGATATCGGCAAGCTAGCAAAACCCATCATGGATCGGACCATGTCTAACAGAGTCTGATTCCTCTTTTCAGACACATCATTATGCTGTGGTGTTTCTGGAGGAGTCCATTGGGAGAGAATCCCATTCTCTCCTAGATATGTGAGAAACTCACTAGAAAGGTATTCTCCTCCTCGATCAGATCGAAGAGTTTTAATACTCTTCCCAGTTTATTTTTCTACTTCACCTCGAAATCGTTTGAACATTTCAAATGAATCCGACTTATGTTTCATCAGATAGACATATCCATATCGGGATAGGTCATCCGTGAAAGTTATGAAGTAGAAATATCCACCTCTAGCACTGGTGCTCATGGGCTGGCATACATCAGTATGTACTAGGCCCAAGAGCTCAGTAGCTCTCTCACCTTTTTCAGTAAAAGGTGACTTGGTCATTTTACCAAGAAGACAGGACTCACAGATTGGAAGTGATTCACAATCACTGACTTCAAGGATTCCCTCTTGAGTCAACTTGTTTATTCTGTTCTTGTTTATATGACCTAGCCTACAGTGCCATAAGTAGATATCTGACACACTATCTAATCTAGGGTGCTTGCTAGTTGAATAGACTACATTAACAGGTTGTGATAACATATACACACCATTGTTCAAATGTCCATAAAAAATAGTAACACCATTCTTAATGATATTACAAATTTGTTTCTTTATTGAAATTTCATAATCATTTTTGGCCAGAAGGCCTACAGAAATGACATTTAAAAAGAAATTGGGATAGAAATGACAACCATTAAGAACAACGATATGGGATTCAAATACAAGTTTCAAGATTCCTAATGCTAGAACTGGAACTGGTCTTCCATCTCCAATGTTCAGGAACCTCTCGCCTTGCTCGAATCTCCTACTGACCTGCAACCCCTGCAACGAATTGCAAATATGATAAGGGCTACCGGTATCCAATACCCAGTCAGTTATATCACAAATAGAGAAATTGCAAGGAGTTATCATATAAATACCTTATCCAGCAACAACTTGTTGCTTTCTCTGCCTGTTCGGATCTAGGAAGGCAATGTACTGGGGACAGTTTCTTTTTCAGTGCCCCCGCTTCTTGCAAAAGAAGCATTCAGCTTGACTCTTATCGGGTTTGATCTTTTTGGTCTGACCCTGCACAGATGTCCCAGCCTAAACTTGCACCTTCTTCATTTTCTTCTTCTTGTTCTTCTTCCCTTTCTTAAAGGGTCGAGAACCAGAAGACGATCCTCCCACTAAGTTCACCGACTCCTTATGGAGTTGGTGATCTTTCTCAAAGTTCTAAAGCAACCCCAGTAATCCGTGGTAGTTTACTTCAGGCTTTGTCATTCTATAATGAGTGAGGAATGGGAGATAAGACTTGGGCAGCGAGTTCAGTATTGCATCTTTTTCAAGCTGCTCATGCAAGGAAAAGCCGAGCTTACTCAATCGTTCCATCAGCTCGATCATGTACAATACATGATCAGTGACAGAGGCACCATCCCGTATTTTGGCATTGAAGATGGCACAACTAGTCTTGTGCCTTTTCACATCATCGGATGTGCCAAAGGCATCCTCCAACACTTGAAGCATGTCCTTTGGCTGAGCTGTCTCGAATCTGTGACTGAACTCATCGCTCATGGCAGCCAGCATGATACAGCGCACCATGGTCCAGTCACTGAGCCACTTCTGGTAAGTATCTCTGACTGTTCCACGTGCATTGACAGCTGGCTCCTCAGGTGCAGGATCCATTATCATATATAGGATTCGTTCATGCTCCAGGACTATCTTCAACTTTTGGTACTAGCTATCGAAGTTGGGTCCCACCAACTTATCATTGTCCAACAATGATCGGAGCGATAGGAAAGTGGCCATATCTGCACAAAAGAAAACCATAACCTAATTAGTAATTAATTCATTAAACCTAAAGATTTGGACTTTAATCAAAAAGTTTCTCCCACTATTTTATTCGAATTGGTAACCTCTACCTCCAATTCGAGGAATTATCCTAATTCTTTAGTGGGTACTAGAATCCACTTAGACTGCACACAAGCCCAACTTTGGTTGGCCAACCCATGTACATCTAAGGGTAGGTTCATAACCAATTGTTTCTCTAAATAATTTCTAGTAATTTTAATTTTGCCCCAGAAACCTAATCAGTAGGCTTTGGCTTCCACTGTAAGGATCCGGTTAGGTCCAACCATTAACATGATCATACTTGGTGTATCTAACCAACGAATGATTAAGCCCAACTTTGGTTGACTCACCTAACCACCATTAGAGAGACACTTCCAAGTCGTCATATGATGAGTGATAATTTCATTAGTCAATAAGCACTAGGCCTTTGGGTCTGCAATGATTATTGAGTTAATGGACTCATTATCAAACACCTTAATGGGAGGCTATGACTCAGTTATCTCCATAACTTTGTTATTTTAAGGACCTAATAATTTTAGAGAATTTAAATAATTTAGAAGATGAGGTCAGATGAACCAGCTTATCATGATCCTCCTACTGGCTTCACCAAGTCAGCTTAAGGGAGACCATTAAAAGGGCTGGTCTAGGAGCACCTAAATCAGTCATACTGATTTACCTAGCTGACATGGGTCAGCTCGAATAGTCAAGTGATCCGATTAAAACATAATTTCACCAAGAGGCCAGGTAAGTTCGATCAGTGGGAGGGTCTGTCAAAGCTTGCCTTAGATACCATCAGAAATGGCCAGGTAAGCGGGCTCCCAATTAAAAACCACTAATCTGGTTTACCTTAGACACCAACTGGTTTAATTAGTTTCGATTAGATCAACCTAACAGTTCGTGCTAGACCGCTTAGCCAAGAATCAAGTCCATTTGGTTCTCGTTAAAGACATGGACTTGACCAACTACAACTATTGTAATTGATCTAGAGAATCCTTGACCTAATCTAAGACAACAATTGATTAGATTTAGTCAATTCTCTAATTAAGTCCATCTTTAATCTAACCATAGGTCTAACCCAATTAATGGACCTAATTTTCACTAACCCATTAACCCAATGTGTTATGGTTTAATCTTAGGTTCTTCAATTCACAATCCTAGAACCTAATCAAACAACTTCTTAATTCTTAATTAAGTTTTGGGCTGAGGGTTGGGTTCGGCTTTTCAAAAAATAATTTTTATATTTGTAAAATAATTTTATAATATGATTATACCAACCATATTGCATGTTTGATTCATAATCAAGATACAAGTGAAATAAATATGAAACTACTTTAGATCTAATCTAAACAGGTTCATGTAATTGAAATAATTTCAACTTTAAATAATTTTTTTGCATAAAAATTATTAACAAAGAGATTTTATTTTAATTTTAAATACCTTTTAAATCTAATAAATCATAAATTTAATCTAGATCATATCTAATAAATTTATGATTAAAGATAGATCTACACAAACTAGGACAATCTTTGCACTGTAAGGGGTAAACCTTACAGCAGGACAACCTTGCAGTTTATGATTGATCTAAAATTTTAATTTCAGATTTAATAATCAGATTATAAATTAGATCTAATCTAATAAATAATCTAAGCATATATAAATAATCATGTAATAAAGAACCTGGCTCTGATACCAATTGTAGGAACCAGATCTAGGGTTTCAGGGTTAGATCTTGAAACTTTTTCAAGATCATACAGCGGAAGACTAAAATAAATCAAAATTTATTTTTCAAAACTAGAGAATTCCTAGATCTAAGATCTTATTACATGATTATTACATAATATTAAATTAAAAATTAAAATATATATATATAGCATGAACTACATGTTGATCATATCAACATGTTTCTATACTACATCTAATGTATGTATTAAACAATAGATCAGATCTATTACCTTGCAAGTTAGACATTCTAACCTTGCTGATCCAGGCTTGAGGATGATGTTACAAGCCGCACACGTGTCCGACCTCTAGGAGTCATCCACACGAGCCCACGAATCTCGATCAGAAGTCCTCCTTCAGGAAATCAACATAGTATGCTAGTACTGCGCTGATCCTTCTTTGATGGTTGATCAGGTACCTCCTTCTTCTTGATTTGGACTCTTTCAAAGATGAAAAGTAGGAGAAGGAGTTTCAAATTTGAGATGCTCTCAGAAAACTCAAGATGGAGGGAGGAAAGATATGAAAACAAACAACCCTAGAAGAAGATCCTCTTCTTCTTCTCGTTTCTCTCTCTAGATACCTTATCTTGTGTCTATTATATCACCACAACCCAAAGGTATTTCTCTCTAATTTCTGGATGGCCTAAAGGTTTCTTAAATCTCTATCATTTTCAAAAATTTCATGAAGAAACTCATTTTATACAGAGAGATATGATAGAGTCTTTGTCTAGGTCAAATACCTAGTCAAGGCTTATCCAAACATGGCAAGATAAGGGGCGCCCAACTCTTGAGCACCTTCTCTTTATTTTCATGCATGGATCACTAGAAAAGGGTGCACAATGTGTACCCTAAAAGTCACAAAAATTTCAAAAAAAAATTGAATAAATTCGATACAAAATTGAAAGAGTTTTGGATTTCTAAAACTCTATCCCATAGAATTCGAAATCCAAACTTATTCCTCTTTGATTTGATCCAAACCACCTTCCATGTAAGAAAGAAGAGAGGAAACCTTTTGTGAACGTGGGAGAGACCTGGGAGAGGGCTTTTCTCACACAAAATAAGAGGAGATTGGCATTGAATGAGAGAGAGGGCGTGGGGAAGGCTTATGTGGCGCAAGGTGGAATCCTAGTCTTACGAGGATTCTATCTTATGACTTGTTTTAATTTGGTTTCTCAAATCAAATCAAACCAAAATTAGATCAACCTAATTAAAATAGATCTTAACTTAATTAAGAACCTAATTTATTCAGATTAAATTAGATTTAAATCTGATTTAATTTTTTAATCAAATTAGAAATTAGATTGACCCAAGTCCTAGTTGAACTAGGACTAGTTTTTTCTTGCACTTGGCTTATCCAATAAACCAATTGGACTTGATCCAATCAAGCCCAAACTAAATCTAATTAAATCATATTTAATTAGACTTAATCTCAGCCCATTGGCTCAATCAAATTAAGCCAATTAGTAATCGAATTGCTAATCGATCCTCCTGCAACACTTGCACTGGGTTAAATGTCAATCGTATTGATCATTTAACCCTAGAACGATTCTTAATCGTTGATCAACCATCCGATCGGATCATGAACTCTAATGTGTGTGACCTCATAGGTCCAAACCTAAGCTGGTAGCACAGGAATAAATTTTTATACCAATCGAAGTGACCATCTAGCAATGGTACCCGACAATCGGATAGGTCGAATGTGTAGAACAACATCTTTAGAATCCATGCGGATATAGTTTTCATATAATTCATCCCCTTGACCAAAATGATCATAGGACACTCCAGAGTTCAACTGTCAACTCTGATCAGGTTGTCCATATTGTATTTCAAAATATCAAATCCATCTGTTGGATTACCCTAGCCAAGGTTTTGCTAAATTGAAATACAGCGACTCATTCTTCTCCAACTCTTGGAGTGGTCAATCCCATCTCGATCATACTCTGACTTTGTAAGTACTTGACTGTGTCCAGAACCAAAGCACAGTGAGTTGCTTGCAAGTCACTGAGGCGATCTCAAGTCTAAGGGACACTTATACCTATATCCCATCAGAGACATTCTCGACAGCAGAATACTTTGGAATTGATCACGTTCAATGATGATGTACCAGTACATCTCACCTGTATGCCATACCAGTGTCTCCACACTCTTTGGTTAAGAGGACAACCAACCCATATGGCCTATAGCGACCTATGCTCGATAGAAGCTGTCGTCCTTATTAACAGCCTATCATTTGATCGTGAACTGTTTTAAGGACTAATCGATAAATTCTCTCTTTATCAAATCTAAATAGTCCTAAGGACTTCATCATAACAACGGAGTTTATTAGAAGATGAAAGCTTATGATAAAAATGTCAAATATATTTTATTTATTAACAAATCAATTACAATACTTGGTTGCTCAACCGTCAACAGCTTGATGATTGGCTTTTTGGGACACATTTCCCAATACAAGACGTATGGCTTCGTTAAGAATGGAGAAGAGCCCTGCATTTATAAGTGGGCTAATGATCCAGTAGTAGTATTTATTGTATTGTATGTGGATGATATTCTCTTAATGGGGTATGATATCCCTGCATTACAGGGAATAAAGATTTGGCTGTCGTCACAATTCTCCATGAAAGATCTGGGAGAAGCTTCCTACATCCTAGGGATGAGGATCTATAGAGATAGATCTAAAAGGTTGCTTGGTTTATCCCAGTCTACGTACATAGATACTATACTGAAGAGGTTCAGCATGGAGAATTTTAAGAAAGGCTATCTACCGATAGGCCATGAAATTTCTCTCTCGAAGAGGGATTGTCCGACAACACCTCAAGAGAGAGAGCGTATGGGTTGGATTCCATATGCTTCGATAGTGAGATTTATCATGTACGCCATGACATGCACACGACCAGATGTGGCATACTCACTAGGGGTAGTGAGTAGATACCAATCTGATCCAGAGGAGAATCACTGAAAGGTTGTTAAAACCATCCTGAAGTATTTAAAAAATACTAAGGACCAGTGGCTTATTTATGGTGAATCAAACTTGAGACTTATAGGGTTTATAGACTCTAGTTTCCAGTCTGATCATGATGACAGTAAAAGTGTGTCAGGATTTATTTTTACCCCTAATGGTGGGGCTATCTACTGGAAGAGTTCCAAGCAACACACAGTGGCTGATTCAGTTTGTGAGGTGGAGTATGTCGCTACATTAGATGCTGCCAAAGAAGCGGTGTGGCTGAGGAAATTCATCACCGAGCTCGGAGTAGCACCCTCCCTTGTTGGTCCAGTTCTGCTCTACTGTGACAGCTCTGGAGCCATTGCTCAGGCGAAGAAACCCAAGGCACACCAGCGGATGAAGCATATTTTGTGTCGTTACCATCTCAACCAAAAAATTATGGATCGAGATGATGTCGACCTTCAGAAGATCAACGAAAAGAAGAATCTGACCGACCCATTCACTAAAGCCATTGCGATGAAGGAGTTCGATGACTACAAGTCAAAGATGGGTATTAGATACTGCACCGATTGGCTTTAGGCCAAGTGAGAGATTGTAGGGAATAGTATCCCAAAGCCAATCGTCAGCCTGTTGACGGTTGTGTTCATTTTTATATATGTACATGAATTATGAATTAATAAAAATTATTTTGGTATTTTTCATCACAAAATATTTCATCTTCTAATGAACTCCTATATTGTGGTGAAGTCCTTAGGACTATTTAGACTCGACAAAGGAGGATTTATCGTTTAGTCCTTAAATCTGTTCGTGACCAAATGATACGTTGTTACCAAGGATGACAACATTTATCAAGCATAGGTCGTTGTGTGCCATATAGGTTGATTGTCCTCTTAACCAATGAGTGTGGAGACACTAGTATGGCATACAGGTGAGATGTAAGGGTACATCTGCACTGAACGTGACCGACTCCAGAGCTATTTCTGCTGTCAAGATTTGCTCCGATGGAATATGGATATAAATATCCCTCTGACCTGAGACCGCCACAGTGACTTGCAAGCAACTCACTACACTTAGGCACTGGACTACCTGAATTTCTAATTCAGTGACGGAAGGCTGTTGGGGGTAGTCAAGTACTTGACTTGTCGGTGCGTGTGTCAAGATGGGATTGACCACTCCAGTTTAGGAGCTATGTACAATCATGTTTCAATTTAGCAAAATCTTGGCCAGGGTAGTCTTTGTGAGGAGTCACAGGACTGTTTGAGTTGAGCACGATTCGGATGATCTAATCAGGGTTGATAGTTTAACCTTGAGTCGTCCTAAACATAGAGGTCAAAAGTATGAATTATACAGTAACCATATTCATGTAGATTTTGAGTGTTGCGATTGTGACCATTCGATCTATCCGATCCTCGGGTACCATTGCTAGATGGTCACTTCGATTAGTACAGGAATTGGTTCCTGTGCTACCGGTTTAGGTTCGAACCTGTGGGGTCACACACATTAGAGGTTCCTATCTGATCTGATAGCTGATGAAGAGTTCTTCATGTCTGAGATTCTATGATCGAGAATCAGGATTCTCTGATCATGAATTCCACACATTTTGGGTATCGGGGTCAAGAGTCCCACTAGTTTAGGACTCTTCGATCAGGGTTATGTATCGATGAATTCTGATGCCCGATTACCCATTGGATTTAGACTCAATATTTATGAGAGATTTAATTAGTGATTTGATCGCTAATTAACTAAATTTGATTGAATAATTAATTTTGGATCAAGTCCAATTGAATTGGATTCAGTTGGGTTTGACCCGATTAGGTTAAGAGTTGACCTAATCATCGAGATGGTTTGGTCCCTTATTTGATCAGGGGTTGGGCTTAATCAATTTCTGATTTGATTAGAATTTAATTGAGCCTAATTAAGCCTAATTAAGTTGGGTTTAAATTAGTCTAATTAGGCTGAACTTATTTGGTTCAATTAGGTTGGTTTAAATAATAAAACCACCTTGACCCATTCTTCCTGCGCCACCTCACTTCCACTACGCCCATTTGAATTCACGAGAAGGAAGTTCTCATAAATTTTTTCTCATGCAAAGCCTGTTGGGAATAGTGTTCCCAAGCCAATCGTCAGCCTGTTGATGGTTGTGCTCATTTTTGTATATGTACATGAATTATGAATTAATAAAAAATATTTTGATATTTTTTATCACAAAATATTTCATCTTCTAATGAACTCCTATATTGTGGTGAAGTCCTTAGGACTATTTAGACTCGACAAAGGAGGATTTATCATTTAGTCCTTAAATCTGTTCGCAACCAAATGATACGTTGTTACCTAGAACGACAACATTTATCAAGCATAGGTCATTGTGTGCCATATTGGTTGGTTGTCCTCTTAACCAATGAGTGTGGAGACACTGGTATGGCATACAGGTGAGATGTAAGGGTACATCTACACTAAACGTGACTGACTTCGGAGCTATTTCTGCTGTCAAGATTTGCTCCGATGGAATATGGGTATAAATATCCCTCCGACCTGAGACCGTCACGGTGACTTGCAAGCAACTCACTACACTTAGGCACTGGACTACCTGAATTTCTAATTTAGTGACGGAAGGTTGCTGGGTGTAGTCAAGTACTTGACTTGTCGGTGCATGTGTCAAGATGGGATTGACCATTCTAGTTTAGGAGCTGTGTACAGTCATGTTTCAATTTAGCAAAACCTTGACCAGGGTAGTCTTTGTGAGGAGTCACAGGACTGTTTGAGTTGAGCACGATTCGGATGATCTAATCAGGGTTGACAGTTTAACCCTGAGTCGTCCTAAACACAGAGGTCAAAAGGATGAAGTATACAGTAACCATATTCACGTAGATTCTGAGTGTTGTGTTGCAACTATTTGACCTATCCGATCGTCAGGTACTATTGCTAGATGGTCACTTCAATTAGTACAGAAATTGGTTCCTGTGCTACCGGCTTAGGTTCGAACCTGCGGGGTCACACACATTAGAGGTTCCTATCTGATCTGATGACTGATAAAGGTCTTAATGCTCATGGACTATGAGTCCTACGTGTCTGGAACTCTGTGATCGAGAATCAGGATTCTCTGATCATGAGTCCCACACATTTTGGGTACCGGGGTCAAGAGTCCCACTGGTTTGGGACTCTTCGATCAGGGTTACATATCGATGAATTTTGATACCTGATTACCCATCAGATTTGGACTCAATATTTATGAGATGTTTAATTAATGATTTGATCACTAATTAACTCAATTTGATTGAGTAATTATTTTTGGATCAAGTCCAATTGAATTGGATTCAGTTGGGTTTGACCCGATTAGGTTAAGAGTTGACCTAATCGTCGAGATGGTTTGATCCCTAATTTGATCAGGGGTTGGGCTAAATCAATTCCTGATTTGATTAGAATTTTATTAAGCCTAATTAAGCCTAATTTAGTTGGGTTTAAATTAGTCTAATTGGGCCTAACTTATTTGATTCAATTAGGTTGGTTTAAATAATGAAACCACCTTGACCCATTCTCCCTGCGCCACCTCACTTCCACTGCACCCTTTTGAATTCATGAGAAGGAAGTTCTCATAAATTTTTTCTCATGCAAAGCCCTCCTCATGCCCTACTTTAATATGCCATATCAGTGGATAAGGATGATTGGTTGGCCATTCAAATTCAAAACAAAGTTTGAATTTAAATGAGCAACCAATCTTAGGGCCATGACCTTATCCTCTTTTAATTCCCCATTTATTACATGAGAAAATATTTCTCATGAAATCACTCACACACAAATTAAGCCACGCCCTCCTCTTCTCATGCCCTTAGTGGATAGGAATAAATTGGTTTCCATTTGAATTCAAAATTTGATTTGAATTCAAATGTGCAATTACTCATCTTTATCCTCTCACGTGGATAAGACGTTTGACATTGTTTTAAAAGGTGGAGAAGAGTGGGGCATGTGCAAGAAAAAATTTTGGAGAGAAAATCTGGGTGTGAGGAATCCTTGTGTGCAAGGTGAAGGTCTATATCCTTCCGAGAGAAAAAGAAAGAAAAGAAAGAAAAAGTGTGCGCAGGGTTTTAGTGAGTTCTTCAGGGTTTCAGCCTGGAGTTCGGGAAGTGAGAAGGTGAGCTACGAGTATCGTGAGCCCACCAAACTTTTGAAAGATCTTCAACATCCTCTCATGCACGTCTGCTGACAATCTGGAGCATCTAAAGAATCGACAGACATCGATCAAAGGAGTTTGATCAGCATCGACCATCGAAAGGGCTCTACAACGAGCTAGCACTCATGAGGAGTCGATCAGATCGGGAGCTTCGTATGGATGATCTGCAGAGGCTAGACACACTGTGTAGCTATATTACGATGATTAGACTCTTTCGACGGTGATAGATTGCAGCGATCTACTATCCGTACAAGGGTATTGTGTTCTGAACACATTACAGTAAAGGGTTTACTATTCAAATTTGAATTTCAAATTTAAATGCATGCATGCTATATATCATATTTAGATCTTAGTGTAGGATAAATTTATATTAATTAATTAGATTAATTAATATTTTTTCATTATAAAATCATAATTTTAAAAAAATTTTAAAATTACCATTTTACCCCTGCACTGAATTTCTCCATGAATGGTATCAGAGCAGGTTCTAAGATATGATATATATATTTGCATGTGTAGATTAAGTTTTAATCTAAAAGTTTAAATTTAAAATTTAAAATTTAAATTTTAAAATTTGAATTTTCAAATTTGAAATTCAAAATTCAAATTTGAAATTCAAAATTTAAAATTCAAAATTTAAAATTCAAAATTTAAAATTCAAAATTTGAAATTCAAAAATTTAAAATTTGAAATTTATTTAAAATTTGAAATTCAAAATTTAAAATTTGAAATTTAAATTTTGAAATTGATATATTTAGATATACTTGATCCAAGTAGCAAGTAATCGAATTGGATTGGTTACCATGGCCGTCCGGTCATAGGAGAAAAGTAGGGTTTAAAGATCCTCTCCTCCCATTCGATGGGGCGGTAGGGGTGCCGCTGTAATTATATCCCATGCAAATGAAGCAGCGAAAGGAATTAATTGTATAGGTTTAATTATAAAATTTATCATGAATGTGTTAGATTAGATCTAAAGGAATATTCATGATTTATTTTGATTGAGTTATTTTCTGTTATGTAATTAGCAATCGGATTGCTATTTATGAAATGTGCTGATCTATTTATAAAATGAGTTAACATATTTGGTGAACAGAAAATAAAACCTTTTAAATTTAAAAATTATTTTCGAAATACCAAACCCTGACCCATCTGCCCAAATACTTAATTAAAAGAATTAAGTGTTGTCTAGTAGGTCTAGAATTGTGAATTAAGATCTAAGACAATTGCATAAACTTGTGGGTCAATGGGTTAAATGGATTATGTCCATAATTGGGTTAGACCTAAGGTTAGCTTAAAGAAATGGACTAAATTAGAGTAATTGGTCAAATCTAATCAAAAGTTGAATTAGATTAGGTCAAGGATACTCTAGACTCAACTCCAATAGTTGTAGTTGAATGGGTCCATATCTTTAACTAGACCAAGATGGACTTAATTCATGGCTACACGATGGAACCCTATTTACTAAGTTGATCAAATTAAAACTAATGAACCGATTGGTGTCTAAGGTAAGTTTAGCTATTTGACCAGTGATTTTTAAGCGGGAGCTACTCGCAGTGATTCGATCTCTAACGAGTTAATGGCTTACTCCCACCACTGATCTCACTTACCTGGCCAACCTGGTGAATTAGGTTTTGATTAGATCACTTGGTGATTAGGGCTCACCCATGTCATTAGGTAAATCAGTTTGACTGATTTAGGTGCTCCTAATGCCAGCTTTAAGTAAATCCTTTTTAATCTGACTTGGTGAAGTCAGTGGGAGGATTGAAATTGGTTGGATAATTTCTTCTCATCTATTCTTTAATAAAATCTTCAAAAAAATTATTAGGTCCTAAAAATGATTAAGTTATATTGATAACTAAGTCATAGCCTCCCATTAAGTGAGTGATAATGAGTCCATTAGTTTAATAATCATTGGAGGCCCAAAGGCCTAGTGCTTATTGACTAATGGAATTATCATTCACAATATAATAATTTGGTTTGAGTCTTTCTAATGGTGGTCAGGTTGGCCGGCTAAAGTCGGGCCTAATCATTTTTTGGTCCGATTCACCAAATCAAATCATGTTAATGGTTGGACCTAACCCGATCTTTTCAGTGGAGGCCAAAGCCTACTGATTAGGTTCAGGGGCAAAATCAATTTTTAGAAGTTGTTTAGAGAAACAACTGGTTATGAACCTACCCATAGATGCACATGGGTTGACCAACCAAAGTTGGGCTCGTATGTAGTCTGTGTGGATTCTAGTACCCACTAAGGAATTAAAGTAATTCCTCGAATTGGAGGTTGAGGCTACCAATTCGTAAAAATACTGGGAGAAACTTTAGACTAAAGTCCAAGTCTTTAGTATTAATAATTTATGTACTAATGTAGGTCTGGTTTTCTTTTATGCAGCTATGGCCACTACCCTGTCGCTCCGATCATTATTAGATAATGACAAGCTCATGGGACCTAATTTTAATAGCTGGTATCGAAAATTAAAAATCATCCTTGAGCATGAGCAGATCCTTTATGTAGTAACGGATCTGGCACTTGAGGAGCCAGCCCTGAACGCTAGAGGGGTGGTCCGAGATACTTACCAGAAATGGCTCAACGATCGCACCACCGTTCGATGCATTATGCTGGCGGCAATGAATGATGAGTTCAGCCGTAGGTTCGAGAATGCCCAACCACAGGAGATGCTTCAAATGTTGAACGACTCCTTTGGCACGCCTGACGAAGTTGAAAGGCACAAAACTAGTTATGCCATTTTCAATGCTCAGATGAGGGATGGAGCCTCAGTCACTGATCATGTACTGTACATGATCAAAATGATTGAGCGCCTAAGTAAACTGGGCTTTCCCCTGCACGAGCAGCTCGGTAAGGATGCGATCCTTAATTCTCTACCCAAGTCCTACCTTCCCTTCCTTACTCATTTTCGAATGACAAAGCCTGCAGTGAACTACCACGGCTTGTTGGGGTTGCTGTAGAACTTTGAGAAGGACCACCAGCTCCATAAGGAGTCGGTAAATATTGTGGGAGGGTTTTCTTCTGGTCGTCGATCCTTTAAGAAAGGAAAGAAGAACAAGAAGAAGAAGAATAAGAAGGTGCAGCCATATGCTGGGATGTCTGCACAGGGTCAGACCAAGAAGCGCAAGCCCGACCAGAGCCAGGCGGAGTGCTTCTTTTGCAAGAAGTAGGGGCACTGGAAGAGGAACTGTCCTCTATACATTGCCTTACTGGACCCGAACAGGCCGAAGAAGAAGCAAGGTACTTATATGATAACACCTTGCAACTTTTCCATTTGTGATACTACTGCCTGGGTATTGGATACCGGAAGCCCTTATCATATTTGCAATTCGATGCAGGGTTTGCAGGTCAGTAGGAGATTTGATGAAGGCAAGAGATTCCTGAACGTTGGAGATGGAAGCAAAGTTCCAGTTCTAGCATTAGGAATCATGAACCTTGTAATCAATTCTCGAAATATAATTTTGAGTGAATGCCACTATTGTCCAAACTTTTTATTAAATATTATTTTTGTAGGCCTTTTGGCCATGAACGGTTATCAATTTTTAATAAAAGAAAATATTTGTAATATCATTTTGAATGGTGTTACAATGTTTGTTGGACAACTTAATAATAAAATTTACTTTCTATCATAATCTGTTAATGTGGTTCAAACCTCCGGTAAATGTCTTAGAATAGATAATGTGTCAGAAGTCTACCTTTGTCACAATAGGCTAGGTCATATCAATAAGAACAGGATAAACAGGTTGGCTCAAGAAGAAATTCTTGAAGTAGGTGATTGTGAATCACTTCCAACCTGTGAGTCCTATCTTTTTGGTAAAATGACATAGTCATCTTTTACTGGAAAAGGTGAGTGAGCCAGTGAACTCTTGGCTCTGGTACATTCTGATGTATGTGGACCCATGAGCTCAAGTGCAAGAGGTGGATATTTGTACTTCATAACCTTCACGGATGACCTATCAAGGTATGGGTATGTCTATTTAATGAAGCATAAGTCGGAGTCGTTTGAAATGTTCAAACTATTCCGAAATGAGGTAGAAAAATAAACTGAAAAGTGTATTAAAACTCTTTGATCTGATCGAGGAGGTGAATACCTTTCCAATGATTTTCTGATATATCTTGGGGAGATGGAATTCTCTCTCAGTGGACATCTCTTGGAACACCACAGCATAATGGTGTGTCTGAAAGGAGGAATCGGACCTTGTTGGATATGGTTCGATCCATGATGGATTTTGCTGGTCTGCCAATCTCTCTTTGGGGATATGCACTCGAATCGGCTTGTTACCTTCTAAATAGAGTTTCAAGTAAGTCTGTAACCAAAATGCCATATGAGATATGGATAGGACGTAAGCCAGTACTCTCGCACCTTAGGGTTTGGGGGTGTTCGGCTTATGTTAAATGTTTAATTATGAATAAGCTAGGACCTAGGTCTGACAAGTATAATTTTATAGGGTACCCAAAAGAGACCAAAGGATATTATTTCTACCTAGCTGATGAGCAAAAAGTGTTTGTCAGCCTTAAGGCAATCTTGTTGGAAAGGAAGTTCCTTGGTGAAGGGACTGTTGCTTCTAAGGTCGAACTTGATGAAATTCGATAGGTAAAAAATCCGACGCAAGTTGTTGAACCTGAACCAGATTTGATTAGATCAGATCCGGAGCCCATTGTTCAAGCACCCTTTAGGCGATCTGATAGAGTACCACATCAACCGGATAGATACTATAGTTTCTTGGTCCGGGACGATGATCC
Source organism: Elaeis guineensis (assembly GCF_000442705.2). Taxonomy (NCBI): domain Eukaryota; kingdom Viridiplantae; phylum Streptophyta; class Magnoliopsida; order Arecales; family Arecaceae; genus Elaeis; species Elaeis guineensis. The sequence goes on from NC_025997.2 coordinate 82,131,742, forward strand.
TATCAAACTTGATGAAAATGATGAGGATCCGATCACCTACATGGATGCAATGCAGAGATCCGACTCTGAGAAATGGCTAGAGACCATGAAATCCGAAATGGAGTCCATGAAGATCAACGATGTGTGGACATTGGTTGACCACCCAAAGGAGTAAAACCCATAGGGTGTGAGTGGGTCTTCAAGAGGAAGAAGGCGCAGACGGAAAGGTGAAAACCAATAAAGCCCGTCTGCTTGCCAAGGGTTATCGTCAACGTTATGGTATAGACTATGACGAGATATTTTCTCCTGTGGCAATGCTCAAATCCATTCGGATTATGCTTGCGATAGCTGCCCATCTGGACTATGAAATCTGGTAGATGGATGTGAAGACAGCTTTTCTAAATGGAGAGCTGGACAAAGAGGTGTATATGATACAACCTGAAGGATTCACATCCACAGATGAGTTTAAGGTGTGCAGACTACAGAGGTCCATTTATGGACTTAAGCAGGCATCCCAGAGTTGGAACATACATTTTGATAGGACAATCAAGACGTATGGCTTCATTAAGAACGGAGAAGAGCCCTGCATTTATAAGTGGGCTAATAGTCCAGTAGTGGTATTTCTTGTATTGTATGTGGATGATATTCTTTTAATCGAGAATGATGTCCTTGCATTACAGGGAATAAAGATTTGACTGTCATCATAGTTCTCCATGAAGGATTTGGGAGAAGCTTCCTACATCCTAGAGATGAGGATCTATAGGGATAGATCTAAAAGGTTGCTTGGTTTATCCCAGTCTACGTACATAGATACTATGCTGAAGAGGTTCAGTATGGAGAATTTCAAGAAAGGCTATCTACCGATAGGCCATGGAATTTCTCTCTCGAAGAGTGATTGTCTGACAACACCTCAAGAGAGGAAGCGTATGGGTAGGATTCCATATACTTCGACAGTGGGATCTATCATGTACGCCATGACATGTACATGACCAGATGTGGCATACTCACTAGGGGTAGTGAGTAGATACCAATCTGATCCAGGAGAGAATCACTGGAAGGTTGTTAAAACCATCCTGAAGTATTTAAGAAATACTAAGGACCAATGGCTTGTTTATGGTGAATCAGACTTGAGACTTATAGGATTTACAGACTCTAATTTTCAGTCTGATCACGATGATAGCAAAAGTGTGTCGGGATTTATTTTTACCCTTAATAGTGGGGCTATCTGCTGGAAGAGTTCCAAGCAACACACGGTGGCTGATTCAGTTTGTGAGGTGGAGTATGTCGCTGCATCAGATGCTGCCAAAGAAGTGGTGTGGCTGAGAAAATTCATCATCGAGCTCGGAGTAGCACCCTCCCTTGTTGGGCCAGTTCTGCTCTACTGTGACAGCTCTGGAGCCATTACTCAGGCGAAGGAATCCAAGGCACACCAGCGGATGAAGCATATTCTGCACCGCTACCATCTTATCCGAAAAATTTTGGATCGAGGTGACGTCGACCTTTAGAAGATTGACGGAAAGGAGAACCTAGCCGACCCATTCACTAAAGCCATTGCGGTGAAGGAGTTCGACGACTACAAGTCGAAGATGGGTATTAGATACTGCACTGATTGGCTTTAGGCCAAGTGGGAGATTGTTGGGAATAGTGTCCCAAAGCCAATCGTCAGCCTATTGACGGTTGGGCTCATTTTTGTATATGTACATGAATTATGAATTAATAAAAATTATTTTGATATTTTTCATCATAAAATATTTCATCTTCTAATGAACTCTTATGTTGTGGTGAAGTCCTTAGGACTATTTAGACTCGACAAAGGAGGATTTGTCGTTTAGTCCTTAAATCTGTTCGCGATCAAATGATATGTTGTTATCAAGGATGACAATGTTTATCAAGCATAGGTCATTGTGTGCCATATAAGTTGGTTGTCCTCTTAACCAATGAGTGTGGAGACACTGGTATGGCATACAGGTGAGATGTAAGGATACATCTGCACTGAATGTGACCGACTCCAGAGCTATTTCTGCTATCAAAATTTGCTCCGATAGAATATGGGTATAAATATCCCTCCGATCTGAGACCGCCACGGTGACTTGCAAATAACTCACTGCGCTTAGGCACTGGACTACCTGAATTTCTAATTCAGTGACGGAAGGCTGCTGGGTGTAGTCAAGTACTTGACTTGTCGGTGCATGTGTCAAGATGGGATTGACCACTCCAGTTTAGGAGCTGTGTACAGTTGTATTTCAATTTAGCAAAACCTTGGTCAGAGTAGTCTTTGTAAGGAGTCACAGGACTGTTTGAGTTGAGCACGATTCGGATGATCTAATCAGGGTTGACAGTTTAACCCTGAGTCATCCTAAACACAGAGGTCAAAAGGATGAATTATACAGTAACCATATTCACGTAGATTCTGAGTGTTGCGATTGTGACTATTCGATCTATCCAGTCATCGGGTACTATTGCTAGATGGTCACTTCGATTAGTATAGGAATTGGTTCCTGTGCTATCGGCTTAGGTTCGAACCTGCGGGGTCACACACATTAGAGGTTCCTATCTGATCTGATGGCTGATAAAGGTCCTAATGCTCATGGACTATGAGTCTTACGTGTCTGGGACTCTGTGATCGAGAATCAAGATTCTCTGATCATGAGTCCCACACATTTTGGGTATCGGGGTCAAGAGTCCCACTGGTTTGGGACTCTTCGATCAGGGTTACATATCGATGAATTCTGATGTCCGATTACCCATCGAATTTGGACTCAATATTTATGAGAAATTTAATTAATGATTTGATCACTAATTAACTCAATTTGATTGAGTAATTATTTTTGGATCAAGTCCAATTGAATTGGATTCAGTTGGGATTGACCCGATTAGGTTAAGAGTTGACCTAATCGTCGAGATGGTTTGATCCCTGATTTGATCAGGGGTTGGGCTTAATCAATTCCTAATTTGATTAGGATTTTATTGAGCCTAATTAAGCCTAATTTAGTTGGATTTAAATTAGTCTAATTGGGTCTAACTTATTTGGTTCAATTAGGTTGGTTTAAATAATGAAACCACCTTGACCCATTCTCCCTGCGCCACCTCACTTCCACTGCGCCCTTTTGAATTCACGAGAAGGAAGTTCTCATGAATTTTTTTTCATGCAAAGCCCTTCTCATGCCCTACTTTAATGCACCATATGAGTGGATAAGGATGATTGGTTGGCCATTCAAATTCAAAACAAAATTTGAATTTGAATGAGCAACCAATCTTAGTGCCTTGACCTTATCCTCTTTTAACACCCCATTTATTACACGAGAAAATGTTTCTCATGAAATCACTCATGCACAAATTAAGCCACACCCTCCTCTTCTCATGCCCTTAGTGGATAGGAATAAATTGATTTTCATTTGAATTCAAAATTTGATTTGAATTCAAATGTATAATTACTCATCTTTATCCTCTCACGTGGATAAGACATTTGACATTGTTTTAAAAGGCGGAGAAGAGTGGGACGTGTGCAAAAAAAAATTTTGGAGAGAAAATATGGGCGTGAGGAATCCTTGTGTGCAAGGTGAAGGTCTATATCCTTCCAAGAGAAAAAGAAAGAAAAGAAAGAAAAGAAAGAAAAAGTGTGCGCAAGGTTTCAGTGAGTTCTTTAGGGTTTCAGCCTGGAGTTCGGGAAGTGAGAAGGTGAGCTACGAGTGTCGTGAGCCCACCAAATTTTAAAGAGATCTTCAACATCCTCTCATGCATGTCTGCTGACAATCCAGAGCATCCAAAGAATCGACAGATATCGATCAAAGGAGTTCAATCAGCATCGACCGTCGAAAGGGCTCTACAATGAGCTAGCACTCGTGAGGAGTCGATCAGACCGAGAGCTTCATATGGATAATCTACAGAGGCCAAATATGCTGTGTGGCTATATTGCGATGATCAGACTCTCCCGACGGTGATCAGATTACGGCGATCTACTTTCCGCACAAAAGTATTGTGTTCTGAACATATTACAGTAAAGTGTTTACTGTTCAAATTTGAATTTCAAATTTAAATGCATGCATGCTATATATCATATTTAGATCCTAGTGTAGAATAAATTCATGTTAATTAATTAGATTAATTAATATTTTTTCACTGTAAAATCATAATTTTAAAAAAGTTTTAAAATTACCATTTTACCCCTGCACTGAATTTTTCTATGAAAGCCCTCCTCACGCCCTACTTTAATGTGCCAAATGAGTGGATAAAGATAATTAGTTTGCCATTCAAATTCAAAATAAAAGTTTGAATTTGAATGAGCAACCAATCTTAGCGCCTTGACCTTATTCTCTTTTAACGTCCCATTTATTACACGAAAAAATATTTCTCATGAAATCACTCACGCACAAATTAAGCCACGCCCTCCTCTTCTCACGCTTTTAGTGGATAGGAATAAATTGATTTCCATTTGAATTCAAAATTTGATTTGAATTCAAATGTGCAATTACTCATCTTTATCCTCTCATGTGGATAAGACATTTGACATTGTTTTAAAAGGAGGAGAAGAGTGGGGCATGTGAAAAGAAAAATTTTGGAGAGAAAATCTAGGCGTGAGGAATCTTTGTGTGCAAGGTAAAGGTCAATATCCTTCCAAGAGAAAAAGAAAGAAAAAGTGTGTGCAGGGTTTCAGTGAGTTCTTCAGGGTTTCAGCCTGGAGTTCGAAAAGTGAGAAGGTGAGCTACGAGTGTCATGAGCCTACCAAATTTTAGGAAGATCTTTAACATCCTCTCAAGCACATCTGCTGATGATCCAGAGTATCTAAAGAATTGGCAGACATCGATTGAAGGAGTTCGATCAGCATCGGCCGTCGAAAGGGCTCTATAATGAGCTAGCACTCGTGAGGAGTCAATCAGATCGAGAGCTTCGTATGGATGATCTGCAGAGGCTAGACATACTGTGTGGCTATATCATGATGATCAGACTCTCCCGACGATGATCAGATTGCGACGATCTACTACCCGCATAAAGGTATTGTGTTCTGAACACATTACAGTAAAGGGTTTACTGTTCAAATTCAAATTTCAAATTTAAATACATGCATACTATATATCATATTTAGATCCTAGTGTAGGATAAACTCTCATTAATTAATTAGATTAATTAATAATTTCTATCATAAAATAGTGATTTTGAAAGTTTTAAAATTATCATTTTACCCCTGCACTGATTTTTCCCACACATGGTGCATCAAGTAAATATCTTTCCCAGTCATCAAATCATATCTTCCCCCTTTAGGGAAGAAAATCCTGGACACCATGTAGTGGAGCAATCTCATCTCCACGCTCAACTCTTTGGCCTCAATTTTCATAGATCGCTCTACATTCTCTCTTCCAAAGATAGTCTTAAGCCCGATTTCTTTTCTGGGAAGCTCATTTAGGCAGCTACCCTCACAGGGCATCTGAAGGAGTCTACCTAGCCTAGATACATTTAGAATGATTTGGATACCCTTCACAATTGACCTCAAAACTATATTAGTGAAGACTAGATTAGAGTAAAATTTTTTGACAAGATCAATGTAAATGGACTTGGATAAATTATAGAAAAATTCCCATCCTTGCCTAATCATTTTCTCATCAATAGAAAATCCATCATTTCTCAAAAATAAAAATCAACATTCCTTCCCAAGGCTATCTTTCTTGCAGACAAAGGGATCTTACTTGGGGTGATCGGTGGAGAGGCTTGAGCTGGTGCTTGAGCTGTCTTCTTCCTTCATTCCTCAGCCTCCAAGGACCTCACTGACTTCCTTCTCTGCGGCAACCTCATTTTGGGGGCCATTGTCCCAAGGAGAGGAGGAAAATCGATCAAGAAGATAGATAAGGATGAAGGATGGATGGAAATGAGGAGAAGAAAAAGATTTTGGGGTGATTGTCTCAGATTTTGGAGATTAGGGCTTGAGATTTTGATGGAGAGCAAGAAGGAGATAGTTTTGATCAAGGATATGCCAAGAGAATATGTTTGCCCTAGAATTTGCGGTAGAAAACTAAGGTTTTTGGGTGGTTAAAGGGATGGATTTATGGGATTGTGGCCAATAGAGAGCTTGGAGAAGGGTTTCGGTATGTGACGAGAAGAGGAGGAAGAAGCACAGTAATTGAGTCACCCCACTTAGATTTTAAGAGAGAAATTTAAGTGGGTCGGCTTACACATAATCCATTCACCCGATCAATTAGGATGCCCCATCCAAGAAAACATCAGGCGATGTAAAAATAATTTAAAAATAAAGAAAAAATTAAGAGAAAAAAATTGAAAAGGCTTGTATCGACTTGAGATGATCATGAGGAGTCTAGGTAAATTTTGATATAATTTTTGATAAAATATTTTAATAAAAAAAATTCAAAATTATATCTGAATAGCACTGATAATTTTTTAATTATCTTGAAAAAATCTCAAAAAAAGATAGATGCCTTCCAAAATTAAGATAATGAAGTCAAAAGATTTTAGATAGATTTTGGGAGTGAAAATATAATTAAAGTTTCAGCAGAAGGATCTAAGATGCCCAATTCCCTTCTAATTTTATAAAATTTATTTTTGTTTAGAACTTTGATGAAAATATCAGCTAATTGCTTTTTAGTATTTGTGTATTCAAGTGTTATATCATTATTTTGAACATGTTCTCTTATGAAATGATGTCTAATTTCAATGTGTTTTGATCTAAAGTGTTGAATTAAATTTTTGATCAAATTAATGGTACTAGTGTTATCACATCTTATGAAAATATTTTTAAGTTCAATTTCAAAATCAATGAGCTGTTGCTTAATCCACAGAATTTGAGCACAGCAACTTCCGACTATAATGTACTCGACCTCGGTCATAGATAATGCTAACGAATTTTGCTTCTTACTAAATCAAGAGATTAAGTTCACTCTTAAAAATTGATAAATTTCACTAGTACTTTTTCTATATAGTCTACATCTAGCAAAATTTGTATCTGAGTAACCTATTAAGTCCATAGAAGATTGCTTTGAGAAGCAAAGTCCTAGATTTTGAATTTTTTTTAAGTATTTGAAAATTCTTTTAATAGCATTTAAGTGAGATTTCTTAGAGTTTGACTGATATCTAGTACACATACATACACTAAATATTATATCAGATCTACTAGCAGTGAGATATAACAAAGAGCCTATCATGCCTCTATAAAGCTTTGAATCCATATTCTTGTCATGTTCATCTTTATCTAATTTACAGGAAGGGGTCATAGGTGTACTTACAATTTTTGAGCTCTCTATTCCAAATTTCTTTAATAGTTCTTTTATGTACTTACTTTGGATGATAGAGATCCCTTCCTTCATTTGCTTGATCTAGAGTCCGAAGAAGAAAGTGAGTTCTCCCATCATGCTCATCTCAAACTCTCTCTACATGAGCTTGACAAATTTTTGGTACAAATCTTCATTAGTAGATCCAAATATAATATCATCAACATATATCTGTATAACTAGAATTTTTTCATCTTTTTTTTTATAAATAGAGTTGTATCAATTTTTCTTCTTAAAAATTTATTTTCTAGTAAAAACTTACTTAATCTTTCATACCGAATCCTAGGAGCTTATTTTAAACCATATAATGCTTTGTTTAACTTAAATACATGATTTAAAAGTTTATGATTTTCAAAATCTGGAGGTTGCTCTACATATACTTCTTCAACAATGTAACCATTTAGAAAAGTACTTTTAACATCCATTTGAAATAATTTAAAGTTCATAAAATAAGTAAAAGCAAGCAGTATTCTTATGGCTTCTAGTCTTGCAATAAGAGCAAATATTTCATCAAAATCAATTCCTTCTTATTGATTATATCCTTTAGCAACTAATCTTACTTTATTTCTAATTACATTTCCATCTTCATCTAATTTATTCCTATATACCCATTTTATTCCTATTATGGGATAATTTTTGGGTCTAGCAACAAGGGTCCATACATTATGTTTTTTCAAATTAATTTAGCTCTTCTTGCATGGCAGTTATCTAGTTATGATCTTTTTCAGCTTCATCTATTATTTTAGATTCTAGGTATAAAATAAAAGCTACATAGTTACATACATCTCTAAGAGAGGATCTAGTTCTTACTCCTTGTGCTAGATTACCAATAATTAATTTTTTGGGGTGATTGTGAACATACCTCTATTTTCTTGAAAGATTATCGATATCTTAAGGTTATTCTTGAACGTTCTGATCATTGATGCTTTTATCCTCATATTTTTCTTCCAATAGATCCTTGTTTTGCTCATTTGAGTCATTGATGATGAGCTCTTTCATTCTATCTTCTATGATACCTACATCATCAGCACCCTCTCTCTTCCTTGATGAAAGATCATTAGCTTCATCAAAAATTATATGACTTGACTCTTCCACTCCTAGTGTTCTTTTATTAAATATTCTAAAAGATTTACTAGAAGTGGAATAGCCAAGAAAGATAGCTTCATCAGATTTAGCATCAAATTTACCTAAGCTATCTTTACTATTATTTAAAATAAAACATCAGTAACCAAAAATATGAAAATATCCTATATTAGGTTTTCTACCTTTTCATAATTCATAAGGTATTTTCTTTAAAATTGATCTTATTAAAGCACGATTTAAGATGTAACATATTGTGTTAATTGCCTCTGTCCAAAAAATACTTTGAGAGTTTGCTTTCATATAGCATGATACGGGCTATTTCTTCTAGGGTTCTGTTTTTTTTTTCTACTACTCTATTTTGTTGTGATGTTCTAGGTACTAAAAATTTATGATTTATACCTTTTTCATCATAAAATTTTTCAAAATCTTTGTTTTCAAATTCAGTACCATGGTTATGATGAATATAAATAATTGATAAATCTTTTTCATTTGAAATCTTTCGACAAAACTTAAAAAATATTGAAAATGCTTCATCTTTAGATGCTAAAAATAAAGCCCAAGTGAATCATGAAAAATCATCCATAATTATACAATCATATCTTTTACCTTTCAGACTAGTTATTCTTGTAGGACCAAATAAATCCATATGTAGGAGTTCTAAAAGTTTAAAAGTTGAAACAATATTTTTAGATTTAAAGAAAACTCTTGTTTGTTTACCTAATTGACATGCATTACATATTTTATCTTTGTCAAAATTAATTTTTGGCAAGTCAAAAACTAAATCCTTTTTAATAATTTTAGAAAGTATGTGCATACTAATATGTGCAAGCCTACGGTGCCGAAGCCAACTAGTCTCATTGATTTTAGCATTCATGGCCATAAGACATTGCATGTTTTGTATAGAAAGATTATTCAAATCAACCATGTATACATTGCCATGCCTATGCCCAATGAATCTAGTGCTATCATCAAAAAGACTAGTTATAATGCACATAGATGATTCAAAAATTACTTTATAATTTTTATCACATAATTGACTAATACTTAAAAGATTATGCTTGAGACTATCTACAAGTAACACATTTTCCATACAAGTAGAGAGAGTGATACAAATATTACCAATACCGATGATCTTTCCTTTGCCATTATCTCCAAAGGTGACCATCCCTTCATTTTTAGCTACCAATATGATGAATTGAGATTTATCACCGATCATGTGTCTTGAGCATCCACTATCAAGATACCACTTTCATTTTGTTGCTTAGGATGTAAAACACACCTGCACACATAGAGTCAAGTTTTAACCTTAGGTACCCAAGCTAACTTGGATCCTTTGGGGTTAGTCACAATAGTTCCTTTTGAAACCCATATTTTCTTAATATTTCTATCAACAAATCTATTTGATAAGCATGTATAAGCTTTATGCCCTACTTTGTCACATTTAAAACAAGTAATATTTGGCAATTTGATCATGGATACATTAACAAAAATATTTTTCAAAAATTTTTATTTTCTAAGAGTATTATAGTCAAGTCTGACTTTGTCATATATAATTTTTTGACTATCAATAATCATTTGAAGTTTGTTTGAACTTAGTGTAAATCTATCAACTATAGATTTTAACTTAGTTACCTTTTCCTTTAGATCTTGATTTTTTTTTACAAAGGTTTTGTTTAGACTTAAAATTTCATCTTTTTCTTTTAATAAAAATTGATTCTTTATTTTTAATTCTTTATTTTTGCTATCCGCTACTTCTTTTTCTTTAGCTAATACTTAATTTTTTAATTTTATATTTTTATTTTTCACTCTTAATTTTCTTAGATCATCCAAAAGTTCATGAAAAGTCTCTTGCAGTTCTTCATAAAAAATTCATTTAGAGTTTCAGGGGTTACCTCATTTTCATGTGCTATGAGGCATAGGTTGGCTTCTTCATAGGATTTTTCATCTGTGCTTGAGTCATCACTGTCGCTCCATGTAGCCATCATAGCTTTCTTCTTTTTGAACTTTTTTGACCTTTCTTGAGCTGGGGATAGTCTGATCTAAAGTGGCCCGACTTCTTGCATTCATAACAGATGATGGACTGCTCTTTTTTCTTTTCTTTACTTGGCTCCCCTTTAGCTGGTGGTCTTCTCTTGGTCCATTGTCACTTTCTCCTTATGAAATGTCTGAATTTTCTGATGATTAGGGCTAAGTCCTCATCTTTTTTGCTGTTCTCTAATTTTTCTGAGTCTTCTTCTTCTTGAGCTGTTGACTTGAGAGCGATAGTCTTCTTTCTTCTGGTCTCTTCCTCAGAATGTTGCTTCATGGTCAACTTATGGGTCATGAGGGATCCAAGAAGCTCCTCCAAAGATAGAGTGTTTAAATCCTTGGCTTCTTGAATTGCAGTGATCTTTGCCTCCCACGATCTTGGTAAAGACCTGAATACTTTTCTCACAAGAACATTGTTAGAATAACATTTGCCAAGACTTTTCAAACTATTTATGATGTCAGTGAAATGGATGAACATTTGAGTTATTCACTCTTCAAGTTTCATTTTAAATAGTTTATAGTTGTGCATAAGCATATTGATTTTAGACTCTTTTACTTGGTTTGTGCCTTCATATGTAACTTCTAACCTATCTCAAATTTCTTTAGCTAAATTGTAAGTAGAAATATGATTGAATTCATTTGTATCTAAAGCACAGTATAAGACATTCATGGCTTTAGCACTGAGTTGAGTCATTTTCTTATCAAATTCATCCCATTCTCCTTCAGGCTTAGGGAGAGACACATCATCAATTAATTTAGTGAATGTGTGGGTCCATTTACTATGATACTCTACATATCATAGTCAAGTGCTTGAATAAAAATTCTCATCCGAGCTTTCCAATAGGTGTAGTTTGACCCATTAAAAAGTGGAGGTCGGTTGGTCGATTGCCAATCGATTAGGGATGTGCCAAATTGGGCTGCCATTGATCTTTGGCTCTTGATGATTAAATCAAGCAAGGGCTAGAGTATCGGGCTCTGATACCACTTGTTACCCATATATGGAGCCCAATAGGAGGGTGAATTGGGTCTTTTTAAAATTTTTATGATTAGTACACTCAAGTAATGTGCTATACTTGTTAAGTTGAGTGAATTGATTAGCTATAAAAATAAAATCAATCATAAATGATAGGTAAGCAAGTATAAAGCACCAAAAATAAGTAAAGAGATACAAACATAACAAACATAAGAGATTTATAGTGGTTCAGTGCCAATCTTGCACCTACATCCACTCTTCAAGTCTCTACTTGGAAATTCAATCCACTAAAAGGATTTCAAGATATAAAATGTCAAACAATCTCGACCCTTGCTATTCAAGTAAGAATACTTATTTTTTAGGTACAAGTCAATCCTCAATACTTCAATTTTAGGTTTAGATCAATCTATCTAAGTTTTAGAATCTCTCAAAATTCAAAACCCAAAATATAATAGGAAGAAAAATAGTGTACAAAAATTTCAGCACTACAACCCCTTAAATGAGCACAATAAATGTAATAGAAATATAATACTTAAGGAGAAGAAGCTTTTGCTGAATATCCTCAATAGATTTGCACACTTGATTGCAGTTGGAGAGTGGTTGGTGAGCTGATTGAATTCTTCTTTCCTCTCTTTTAGGAATTTTTTGAACTTTCACAGATGTGAGCTTTGAATCTTTGAAAACTTATGATTTTCTACTTCAAGAGAGCTTTTATAATGACTATTTACACTTAAAAATATCTTAGTATCAGTTTAGAGCCATTGGAGAGTATTTAATACACATTAAATATAAAAAAAATAGACTGAAAACTAGCCATTACGTATGCTTGCCAGAATGGGACGTCCTATGGGGTGCCCCACTAGCAATGAGACGTCCCATGGGATGTTCCAATTGGCCCGATAGAAAATTTAACTTTCTATTTTGGTCTCAAAGTCTCAGAGGTCATCCCACATGGGTCACCCCACTACATGGGTCATCCCACTACGTGTTATGAGTCAAAACAATGTGTGCCGGCTATCCAATGAAAGGGGATGACCCAGATGGGTCGTCCCATTTTGTACCAATCTAGTTTTTCATATATTTAAGATTTAAAACTTATCAGAATACTTTCAATTGCTCTCACATGGATTCAAATTAATTCGACACTCTCAAAAGGCTTCAAAAATTTTTTCAAATTATAAAAATTTCAACTTTAACACACTTGATGGAGCTTTTCAAACTCAATATTTTGGACTATCTAAAATATCATAAAAGTATTTTTTAAAAATAAAAAATTTATTAGTAGTCCCCTCAAATGATTTGTGATTATTAAAATCAATTCTTGGAGCAACACAAAGTAAGAAAAAATTGATGTAAGTCTATGTATTATATTTGAAAGTATGTGACTTAATTGAACAAATGGATTAGCTTAATTGAGAATTAAGTTTTAGAGGTCATATGAGATTAAACAGTTGACTATGTCTAGCTAGCACTGGACATGAGATTCAGGTTTAATTTCAGAGATGATGATGATCTGATTAACGATCCAAAGAATTTATAAGAGATTGAATTTATATCTTAATTAATTTTAGATTAGATCTAATTTAATTAAGACTTAATTGGATTAAAAATTTAAGTTAGACTTAGATCAAAATTCCAATTAGATTGGGATTGACAATCTCTTCAAGTTTGGCTCGAATCTGATTCGAATTAGGCTCAAATTGGACTCAGATTAGACCCAATTTGGATTACATCCAAAGAGTCTAAGATCATAGGGATTCTCTCTCTTGTATGGCTGACCAAATAAGATAGGAGGTGCTAAAAATTTTTCTCCTAAGAAGAGTTCATGCGTGAAAAAATTGGGCGCTCTCCTTTCTCTCTTACACTTCCTTCTTTGGATAAGGTTTTGTGTCCTAAAATAATTAGGACTTCTAATCAGATTTGGGTGCCACATCTACTTAAGGGAAGGACCTATTTCCATCGATGATTAAGTCTTAGCTTTTGTGCGACAAACCAAGAGAAATACCACCATTAGGAAGTGTTGTACGACAACAAAAGGAGGGTGTTTTTTTTTGGCGTGACTTCATCCTAGGTGCTGATTTCTTGGCATGAAGAATACTATCCAGGGTGCTCCCCTGCTGTAAGATGAGATCTCATTCTCTCTTTAGTTTCCTCCTAAAGATTGGTGCAAAGAAGATCATCCCTCTTCCCTACGGAGCCTGAGTGCGTGCGAAGTAGGGGGTCTGTACGTTCAAACCTTGCAAGGCTTTGGATTCAAGTTTTTCTGAGGATTTTGATCTCTATTCCACTGTATTTTAGATAAAAGAAAAATATTAAGCTAGAAAAATATAGAAAATTTTTCAAATTACATCCTGACGATCCGATCAGATCGGATGATTTTTTTCTTCAACTGGTATCAGAGCCAGACTGATATATATAGATGCATAAATTAATTTTTTTGATATTTTTATATGAGATATATAATAAAATTTTTATGATAGATAATAAATCTAATTTATATCTATTAATATAAAATTTATAATCTAGTTTTGACCAAGATTTCAAGAATTAAATTAATGGTTGATTGAAGGTTGTTATAAATTTATTATAACAGAATTTTCTTGATGTAGATTTTTATTGAAATAACAATCCAATTAAAATTTATTTTAAATCTATTTTAATAGAAATTTTATGTGGTTATTTTAGATTGGATGTTAGACATAATCAAGATTTGAATTGAATCTATTTTGATAGATATTCAGATCTTATTTTAGGCAAAATTTTGCATAACATGAAATTAGGTCTAACCAAAAATTTTATTTCTATGCATTCATGTGTGTATTTGAATTATTTTTTATGTAATTTTATATTTAAATTAATTATTTTATATGTTATATAAAAGTAGGTTTAGAACAGAAATAATATATATGATACATTGATATAATTAGATTAGATGCAAAATATGAATGATATGATCATGTTCATTAGTGCATGCTTGAATTTTTCTATATGTCACACATGTAGATTGTTAGACAATGTACATGTAGATGTAATTAATTTTAAAAATTAGATTTCTAATTTTAGTAGCTCAGTACTCAAATTGAGATGATCACTAAGCTATCCGATCATTAGAGGAAGCAGAAATTGAGTCTCACTCTTATCTATTCGACGGATTCTCTTATGACGTGTAAGGGTGCCACTATGATCAAGTCTCATGAAGAAGAACAGTAAAAAAAAATTTTAAATTATTTTAATTATGAATATATTTAGATTAGATCTAAAATAATTTATGATTAATTATAAATTTAATAAAATAAATTTAGATATAAAAATTGATTTTAAGATCTGAATTGTATGCAATATATGATGTAATTGATAGTGATCTAAAAGTTGTCATAATACATATAATGTATATATGATATTTAGATTAGATTTATGCATGTTTAATGATTAAACATAGGTCTAAAAATTAAATTTTAAGATCTAAAAATTGCATGACATATGATGTATGCTACACTTGAAACCCTAATAGAATAGTTTTACAAACTGAAACACACATTTCACATAATTTAAAATTAAGTGATCTAGATTTGAGAATTTAAGATCTTAAGACACCTCATAAATCGATGGATAATGGGTTAGCATGAATTAGATCTTCTAACTGGATTAGACCTAGGATTAGAAATAAATATGGATTAATTAAAAAAATTGATTAAATCTAATCAAGAGTTCAATTAGATTAGGTTAGAATTTTTCTAGATCAACCTCAATAGTTATAGTTTAATTAAGTTCATATTTTTGATCATACCAAATGGACCAAATCATGGCTCAATGGTTTAGCCCGAGTCTTTTGGTTAACTGAATCAAAATTAATCAACCAATTGGTGTCTAAGGTAAGTTTGGCAATATTGCTTAACAATATGATCGGTGGTTTTTAATTGGCAGTCTACTTATCTGGCCATTTCGATGGTGTCTAAGATAAGCTGAGGTAGACCTTCCCACCGATCTTACTTACCTAACCAATTTGATAGATTAAGTTTTGATTAGGTCACTAATTGATTTGAGTTGACTCATGCTATTAAGGTAAATCAGTGTGACTGATTTAGGTGTCTCTTGATCAAGCTTGTCTCTAGTCCAATTCAATGATTTGGTGAAATTAGTGGGAGGACTTTTGACTGCTGGTCGATCTCTTCTTTTATTCTTAAATCATTAAATTAGTTTGATTGATTTAGGTGCCCTTGAACCAGCTTGTCTCTAGTCCTCTTCATGACTTGGTGAAGTCAGTGAGAGGATTTTGACTTGCCAGTCTAATGGACCAGCTTGTCTGATTCTTTTCATGACTTGGTGAAGTCAGTGAGAAGATTTAAAACTCATCGATCAATTACTTGTCAAATCATTAACAAAATTCTCTAAATTATTAGGTCCATAATATGAGCTAGTTATGGAGATAACTAGATCATAGCCTCCTATTAAGTTGGATGATAATGGATCCATTAGTCTGATAATCATTGAAGGCTTAAAGGTCTGATGCTTATCTGCTATAGAAATTATCATTCATAATATGATAACTCAGTCGTGTCTCTCTGATGGGTGATTAGGTTGGCCGACCAAAGTCGGACCTGATCATTTATTGATTAAATGGACTAAGCATGGTCATGTTAATGGTTGGACCTAACCAGAACTTTTAATGGAGGTCCTAGCCTACCAAAATAAAATCTGAGGTAAAATAAGTTACTAAAAGTTATTTGAAGAAATAATTGATTAAGAACCTACCCATAGATATACATAAGTTGGCCGATCAAAGTCGGACCAGTGTGTAGTCTATGTGGATTCTAGTACTCACTAAAGAATTAAGGTAATTTCTCAAATTAAAGGTAGAGGCTACCAATTCGAATAAAATAGTAGGAAAACTTTTAGACTAAAGTTCAAATCTTTAGGATTAAATAATTTATATATTAATAAGTCTTTGTTATTCTTTTAGTGATGGCTAGTAATTTTTTGCTTCGCTCACTATTGGATAGTGACAAACTTATAGGATCAAATTTTGATACTTGGTATCAAAAATTGAGAATAGTTCTCAAGCACGAAAGAATCCTACATGTGATTATAGATCCAGCACTTAAAGTACCAGCTCTTAATAAAGATGCAACAGTTGAGACACTAATCAGAAGTAGTTCAATGACTGTATGATAGTATGTTGTATAATGAGAGCTGCTGTAAATGATGAATTTAGTTATAAATTCGATGATGCTCAATCAAAGAAAATACTTCAAATGTTGAACAAGTCCTTTGACACATTTAAAGATTTGTCCTCAATATAGCATCGATCCTCTAAGAGGAAAGAGAAGTATGGTGCAGTGGTATCATGCTAGGGCTTCTAAGCCCAATCGAACTAACCAGCCTAAGACAAATTAGAGCCAGATAGAATGCTTCTTTTGCAAAAAACTGAGACACTGGAAGAGGAATTGTCCTCTATATCTAGCTTTTTTTGATCCGAATAGGTCTAGAAGGAGAAATCAGCAAAAGATTGTCGGATAAGGTACTTATATGATAACCCTTATATTTTCTCTATCTGTGATGCTACTACCTGAATATTAGTTACTGAAAGTCTGATTCATATCTGTAATTCATTACAGAGATTTTAGATTAGTAAAAAATTTGAGAAGAGCAAACGATTCCTGAATGTTGGAGATGGAAGAGCTATTTCAGTTGTAGCCATAAGAAAAGTTCAGCTTATTTTCAATTCAAATGTCATTATTTTAGATGATTGTTATTATTGTCTATCTTTCCTTATGAATATTATTTTCATAGGCCTTTTGGCCAAGGATGGTTATAATTTTTTAATAAAAAAAATTATGATATTATTATGAATGATGTTATGATTATGCATAGATAATTGAAAAGTGATATTTGCATTTTATCACAGTCTGTTAATGTAATGTACATATCGAACAAACATCCTAGAATAGATAATATCACTGATGCCTACCTTTGATATTGTAGGCTCAATCATATTAATAAGAATAGGATAAACAGATTAACTAAAGAGAAAATCCTCAATATCAATAATTGTGAATCATTATCAACCTGTGAGTTCTGTCTTCTTGAAAAGATGATCAAGTCACCCTTTATTGGAAAGAATGAACAAGCCAGTGAAGTTCTAGGTCTAGTATATAATGATATATATGGACCAATAAATATAGGTGCCAGAGGAGGATACTATTACTTTATTATATTTACCAACGATCTATCAAGATATGGGTACGTGATTAGTGGTATATTTTTATATTTATTAAAGATATTTTTGATAATTTATGATGCTAACATCTTCTTAAAAATCTAATTTCATCAATAAATTAAATTTTTTTATAAAAATAAATAATTTTAAAAAATATGAAATTATAGTATATTTATGAAAAATAGATATTAATTTAATTAAAAATTTAAGCACCAAAATATTAAAAAATTAATAAAAAATTTAATATATATATTTTTTTAATTTTTTAGGTAAAAATTGAAGCAAAAATAGAGTAAAAATATCCTAAAAAATAAATTTTATTACCTTCGATGCACGGTGGACCGATCGCTCGGTCCACAAAGTCAGGGTGCGGTCCATCAGAAACACTTCGCGATCCACAGGCATGGTCCACGGTGGGCGGAGATGATTTTGCACGATCCGATGGTCCATGTTCATTCTGACCTAGATCGAACAGCTGACAGTATTCCCGAGTGTAATAAGAATTCTTGGGCACAATCTGACGGCCCAAATTCCATCTATCACACCATCCAACAGCTGAGGATGCTCCCAACTTTGAATAAGAGATCAAAGGCATGATTCGATAGCTGAAATCTCATCTGAAGCATGATCGGATGGTCAAAATTGCATCCGACTTTAATAAGGATTATAACATAGATTTTTGGGCTGATCTGGGCGGTCCAAAGGCGATTTGACGGTCAGAAATTAATGTAAAGAGTATTATACAAATTCTCAGGATTTTAGGACTCCTTTTGCTACCAAAAAAAGGTGAAAAATTCATGTATAAATAGGAGATCCAGGAATAAGAGTAGAAAAGAAAAAATATTAGTGGAAAAGTAAAAAAAAATTAGAAAAAAAAATAAGAGAGATTTAGGGATCCAAGAGAAAAGATGAATATGGAGCTAGAGATCTTGATGCGTGACTAAATTCCTTCAATCCAACAATACGATGAAGCCTATAAATAAGTTTTTATTTTTTTTTATATTTAATTTTTATGCAATAAAATTATACTTTTATTTCATATCTTTTTATTTTTCTGAGGTATTGATCTAACCTACACGAACTATACCCTTCACTAACGTGTCGTAATCCCTGGATACGGTACGTGCCTAGGAGAGATAGATCATGGTATGTTAGATTAAATTTTATATCTTGTAATTAAATTTAGATAGTATATACTCTGATAGAATGAGCTATGATTTACTGATACAGTTCGTATCCCTTAGAGATAAGCTATACTAATACCTTAATCACAAGAATTAATATTACAATATAAAATAAATAAATAAATCTAATTTGCATGGTGGATTTAAAATTTTGGATTATTTTTCTGACTTATTTTCTTTCATAAATTAATTTATATTTATAATTAATTTTTTACTATTTTATTTTTTTTTAATCCTTCTACAATTAATTTTCTTTTATTTTTTTTTTAAAAAAAAGATAATCATCCTAAATCCTCGTAGAAACGATCCCTACTCACCCTATCTATATAATTTGAGTTAGTTTTTATTCTTGACCATCTACGACAGTGATCAAATTTTAACACCGTTGTCGGAGATCTAGGCACGATTATTTTTTTTATTAAAAAAAAATTCTTTTTTAGTCTTATTCTTAGTTTCTTATTTTTTTTTCTTTCTAACTTGCTTAGTTCCTTAGTCAAGCTTACTTTCTTCTAAAAAAAAATAAAATTCTATATTGACACCTCATAATCTATTTAGGGAATTAGATACTTAATCACAAAATCTAAAAAGTGAAACAAATCAATTTACTTTTGACTAACTACCAAATTTGGCCACCTTTTTTTCTTACATTGCATAATTCCATAAAATATCTAAAGGGCACAAATCCTAAACAAGATAAGATAGAGATTTTATCACTATTTTTTAACCCACAAACCATCATCCTGCATACTGCATTGACCTAAACCTTAATCTAAAATCAATTAGACGTTGGCCCTTGAGGACTCTCAAGCTCAATGGGACAAGGAATCCTAAGAGTTGGATCAGATAGGGTCAGTCAACTTGACTGGTGTCTAGAAAAGTGGTTCAGGGACTACGTCTTGAAGGAAGGTGGTTATTTAATTGGTTTCGTTCGCTTAGCTGGCCAACTCAGTTGGTGTCTAAGGAAAGCAACGAGGGGACCCTCATCAACCTTATACTTACCTGGCCAGTTGAGTGGCTAGTCTTTTACCTGAAGTGCTCAAAGGCAACCTTGGCAATTAGGAGCTGTCTAGATCTAGGGTTATCCTTACTTAGGATTGACTGCATAACTTGATTATTAACCTATGACCATTAACCCTAATTAAAATATTTTTCTCTATCGTCTCTCGATTTAGGACTCCTTAAGCTCTCATCTTTAGAATTCTTTTCTCATCTATCTCTCTTTTCTCTTTTCTTTAAAAAAAATTATAAAAATAACTAAAAATTCTCAAATTTTTTCTTGGACAAGGATATCTGGTCGATTAGTGAGAATAGATCCAAACCTCGCATCTAGTCCAGTAGACCTTAAGCCCACCATGGGTGAACCCAAACATAAACCTCGGGTACTGAAAGATCTTTGCTATCTAATTAGGTCAGCCCAATCCTCATGTATCTGACTGCCACAAACTGATGTCAATTTTAAAATTAAACCCCAGATCATAAATATGCTTTCCAAATTCACTGAAATTGAGGATGCATACATTTTTATAAGAGAATTTGAGGAAGTATGCGCCACGATGTGGCTTCAATAGCTCACTGAGGATGCTGTAAAACTTAAATTGATCAACTTTGCCCCCAAGGATAGTGTCAAAAAATGGTTATACAGTCTTCCTAACCAATCCATAGCATCATGGGAGGGTTTTGTTAAAGTGTTCTTAAAAATTTTTTTTTCACACCATAAGATAGCCAAATTTAGGAATAAAATTAATCAATTTTATCAATTACCCGATGAGTCTTTTTGAAAGTGCTTTGATCATTTTAAGAACCTTTTGAGTCAATACCTATACTATGGAATAGAAACTTGGAGGCTGTGCTAAATTATTTATGAAGGACTAGACTCAAACTCAAGAACCATGTTAGAATCAATGTGTCAAGGTCAATTTATGAACAAAGAGCCTATAGAAGCCTAGCAATTTTTAGAGGACCTAGCAGAAAAGAGCCTACAATGAAATGAAAGATTACTAGAGAACCCGATAGACTCACACCTTCAAGAGAGGGTGTATATCAAGTTCAACCTTCCTTAGCTGAAGAGGCTAAATTTGCATCTTTGATCCGTAGGATAGAGGCCCTAGAACTCAAGGGACACACCCAAGTGAATCAAGTTGCAACAACCACTTGCAATGGGTGTAATGCCACAGACCACATGATGGAAGGATGTCCTTTCTCGATGGATCCAGTCGAGAATGAAGTAGCACAGGTGAACGCAACCTATCAAAGACCCATAAATGACCCTTACGCACCAACTTATAATTCAGGATGGAGGAATCACCCCAATTTTTTTTGATCACAAGGGTCAAACTCAAACAAACCTGCCTTCACTCAACCCAACCCCAGACCCACTCAATCATCAAATAATCTATCAGGTTTCAGCAATGATCAAAGACTTAACTCGCTAGAAAAGAGTCTAAAAATCCTAGCAAAATCGACTGCTAGCACCAACACTACACTGAACAACTTCATGCAAAGCACAGGTCAACTTTTAACTTCCAACACCCAGACTATTACCCGTTTAGAGATGCAATTAGGTCAATTAGCCACGACTGTAAGTGAAAGGGAAAAAGGTTAACTATCGAGTTAACCTGAGGCTAATCTTAGAACTCAGAACAATCAAGGACCATAACAAGGAGTCCAGATCAACCAATTAAATGTAATTCACACTTTAAGGTCTGAAAAATAAGTAGACAATCATGTCGGTACACTTAAAGATCAAGATGACCCATTGTCTAAACCACCTCATAAGCAAGTAACCGATCGGATCGAGTTTAAGGATCCAGATAAGTCTAAGGAGTCAACAAAGATTAATAAACCACCCAAGCTACTTGAAGAATCTATATCAGGGATTAAGCAATTTGAGACATCACCCACTAATCCTATAGCTCCTTTTCCAAATAGACTTAGGTCCAACAGACACTCAGCCTATATGGATCAAATCTTAGAGATATTTAAACAAATGAAAGTAAATATTCCTCTATTAGATATGATCCAACAAGTTCTCACATACGTCAAATTTCTCAAAGATCTATGCACAAAGAAGAAGACCACCAACATTCCCAAAAAAGCCTTCTTGACAGCCAGTGTGAGCTCATATCTGTCAAGCCACATGCCTATTAAGTACAAAGATTTAGGATCTCCTACAATCTCTTGTGTCATTGGGGAAACCATCATTGATAGGGTCTTAATAGATTTAGGGGCTACTGTGAACATCTTACCTTATTCGATCTATAAAAAATTAGGGATAGGAGAATTAAAGCTTACAAAAATTACATTGCAATTGGTAGATCGATCAGTGAGGGTCTCCAAAGGAGTTATGGAAGATGTATTAATCGAGGTTAGCAATTTTATTTATCCTATGTATTTTGTGATCCTCAAGATTGAACCAGTAATTAATCCCAAAGGTCACATCTCAGTAATCTTAGGAAGACCATTCTTAGCAACCACCAATATCTTAATCAATTATCGCAATAGACTCATGAAGCTCTCATTTGGAAACATGACTATTGATCTTAATATTTTCAATCTTGAAAACAAAAGGGACCAATTTGTTGATGTAAACTTGATCCAAGATCAGATCTATGAAACCATTGACCTAGAGAAAGAAGATTTTGATTGTAATCTCTAATCAGATCAAGAATTAAAAATAGCTAATAAAATTTCTTCATCTAGTGATCAGAGAGTTCATCCATAATGGCAACCACCTATCGAACCATTGGTAAGGATGGATGAACTAATACACAAGCCATCGATTGAGGAAGCACCTAAACTAAAACTCAAAATATTCCCTCAACATCTCAAATAAGCATATCCAAATCCATCAAAAACCCTACCCGTATATCGCATCAGACCTAGATCAAACCCAAGAGGAGAAACTTTTAGCTATCCTCAGAGAGAATAAAAAAGCCATAGTCTAGACCATGGCTGACATCAAAGGGATCAGCCCTTCAATTGTTCAACATCAAATTTATTTAGGGGAGGAAGCCAAGACAATCAGAGACCCCCAAAGAAGACTTAACCCAGCTATGAAGGAGGTAGTGAAGAAAGAGATTCTCAAGTTACTAGACAATAAAATTATCTATCCCATCTCAGATAGTTCATGGGTTAGCCCAATTCAAGTAGTGCCTAAAAAGTCTGGGGTGACAGTGGTCCAAAATGAAGTAAATGAGTTAGTGACGATTAGAGTCCAAACTTGATGAAGAGTTTGTATTGATTACAGAGAATTGAATGTGGCCATAAGAAAGGACCATTTTCTCCTACCATTCATTGACCAAATGTTGGAAAGATTAGTCGGACATGAGTTTTATTATTTTCTTGATGGATATTCTGGCTATAACTAGATTCCTATAGCACCAGAGGACCAAGAGAAGACCACATTTATCTATCCATTTGGAACTTTTGCCTATAGATGTATGCCCTTTGATTTATGTAATGCTCCATCTACTTTTCAAAGGTGCATGGTCAGCATCTTTTCAGATATGATCAAGAGATTTCTAGAAATATTTATGGATGATTTTTTTATCTTTGGCTCCACCTTCTCCAAGTGCCTACATCACTCAAGACTGGTCTTAGAAAGGTGTAAGGAGAAACACTTAGTGCTTAATTGAAAAAAATACCAATTCATGGTCAAAGAAGGCATAGTACTTGGCCATGTTATCTCAAAGAAAAAAATTAAAGTGGATAAAGCCAAAGTAGACTTAATTGCAAATATGTCACCACCCAAATCAGTCAAAAAAATTTATTCATTCTTAGGACAGCTGGCTTCTATAGGAGGTTCATAAAAAATTTTAGCATAATAGTTCAACCATTGATCAATCTTCTTGTCAAAGACGTCAAATTTGATTTCACTTTCGAGTGCCTCAATTCTTTTGAGCATCTTAAAAAGGCACTGACATTCACACCCATCATTCGCCCACTCGATTGGACTCAACCCTTTGAACTCATGTGTGATGCATCTGATCATGCCATCAGAGCCATTTTAGGATAAAGAATTGATAAGCTACTGTGAGTCATTTACTATGTCAGTAGAATCTTTAATGATGTACAACTTAACTACTCAACCACTGAAAAAGAGTTCTTGGCTATTGTCTTTGCTCTCAAAAAGTTTAGATCTTATTTGTTTGGGTCACATATCATTGTATACACTGATCACTCAGCCATTAGACATGTCTTAACAAAGAAAGATGCAAAAGTATATTTGATCCAATGGATTTTACTTCTTCAAAAATTTGACCTAGAAATTAGGGGTAAGAAAGGAACAAAAAATGTAGTGACTGATCACCTATCTCGATTGACTGATGCACCCTCTAACGAACCATCAATAGAAGAGTTTTTTTCTGATGAACAACTCATGCTTGTGACCAAAGAACCATGGTACGTTGATATTGTCAATTACTTAGCCACTAGTAGGACTCCCTCTGACTGGACCACTCAGGATAAATATAAATTTTTTATCCAAGTATTTTATTTAGGACGATTCATATCTGTTTAAACAATGTCCTGATCAAATCATTAGAAAATGTGTCCCGGATCATGAGATCAAAAGTATGTTATCTTTTTGTCATGACCAAGCCTGTGGTGGTCACTTTGGATCCAAAAAAACTACCGCAAAAGTTCTTCAATATGGATTCTATTGATCCAATTTGTTTAAAGACGCACATGAGTACTATAAAAACTATACTAGGTGTCAACAAGTAGGACGGATCACAAAAAGAGACATGATGCCATTAAATTCGATCTTCGTTGTTGAGATTTTTGATGTATGGGGTATCGATTTTATGGGACCACTTTCAAACTCTTTCAAAAATGAATATATCTTAATAGCTATCGATTATGTGTCCAAATGGGTAGAGGCTATTCCATATAGATCGAATGATAGCAAAATTGTTATCAAATTTCTAAAAGAAAACATCCTCTCTCATTTTGGAATCCCTAGAGCCATTATAAGTGATCAGAGAACACATTTTTATAATCGATCCTTTACAATCCTGATGAAAAAATACAACATCACCCATAAATTGGCCACACCCTATTACCCCTAGACTAGTGGACAAGTTAAAGTTTCAAATCATCAAATTAAACAAATTCTAGAGAAGACTGTAAGCACCAATAGAAAAGATTGGTCATTAAAGCTAGTGGATGCTCTTTGGGCATATCGCACTTCAAAACCAACTTAGGAATGTCTCCTTATAGGATAGTGTTTGGTAAAGCTTGTCACTTGCCAGTAGAGCTTGAACATAGGGCTATGTGGGCTATCAAAAAGTTTTACATGGATCTAGATGAGGCTGGACAATATAGGAAGCTACAAATTGATGAACTTGAGAAAATCAGGAATGAGGCATGCGACAATGCTAAGATATACAAAGAATGAACTAAGATATTTCATGATCGAGCAATCGTTAGAAAATCATTTTCATCTGATCAAAAAGCTTTTTTGGATAACTCTAGGCTATATTTATTTTCTGAAAAACTTAGATCTAGATGGACAGGGCCGTGTATAGTAAAAAAATTTTCTCTCATGGGGCTGTAAAGATCAAAAACCCAAGCAATGGTACTACTTTTAAAGTAAATGAATAATGATTAAAATCATTCTTGGAATTACCTACTAAAATCAAGGAGGAGGCCATGGTTCTCCATGAGCCTATTTATTCTGATTGATTCTGTATCACAGGTTCAGTTCGACTGAAGACTTAAAACTTAATGCTTTTTAGAAAGTAATCCAATTTTTTTTTATTTTATTTTAATTGATCTTTATTTTTTTAAGAATAAAGGACTGCTCTATGTGGAAGCACTTGTCAATAATTTGGTCTAGCTGAAGATAATAAATTTAGCACTTTTTGGGAGGTAACCTAGTTCTAGCTTTTGCTTTTGTTTTCTTTTGTATTTTATTTAGGTTAATTGAGACTTGCTTCATATCTTTTATAGGGATTTGAAGATAAAATTAGCTAAGTTAGAGAGAAAATTAATTTTGAAAAGACTTCTAGATCAGGTGATATCTCTCTTTTTTTTTCTTTTTATGCAT
Organism: Elaeis guineensis; assembly: GCF_000442705.2. NCBI lineage: Eukaryota > Viridiplantae > Streptophyta > Magnoliopsida > Arecales > Arecaceae > Elaeis > Elaeis guineensis. Next base: position 82,157,528 of record NC_025997.2, read on the forward strand.
CCTTTATTTTTTCTACTCCATTGAAGACAATGTCGATTAAGTTGGAGGGGAGAATAAAAAATTTTTAAATTTTTTTAAGTCTTCAAGTAAGTTAGTATTTAGTATTTAAGCACATGATTATACTTAAGATTCAAGTTAAATCAAGCATTTTTAAAAAAAAGTTAATGTATAAATTAAAAAATTTGTGAGATATTGAGGGATCAAGTATTAAAAAAACTCAATAAAGAGTTAAGTTTAGAACTTAAACAGTTTTTTTTGAGTATTTCTAAATTTTTCTACTAGCATCAAAGAAGAGTTTATTTCTTATGAGTTTATGTAGGGTAACTATACGTTTCTTCATGTGAAAAAAAAAAGAGTTTTCAAGTACTTCATACTGAGTAACCGAGCCTCTTTGCCTAAACAAGTATTGAGTTTCACATCAAAAGGTATGAAGGGCAAAGAAGCTTTATTGTAAAGCTAGTTTTAACTCATAGCCTGTTTGATTTGAGCAAGTAGGTTTGAGGAATATTCTATACCTAGCACTCTAAAGTCATCTGGTTTGGGAGTCATTGGCTGAAAACTCGCTACATGGGTCAAATAGAAAGCTTAAGGGATTAAGACACTCAATAGCAGTATAATATATAAAGAAAAAGAAAAAAAATAATCAATAAATAAAAGATAGAAGTAACAATATACTTGTCCAAATAAGGTTAATGATTTAGAGATAAAGGTAGGGATAATTTAGAAAAAGTTTAAAAAATATTTAGTGTTCTTAGCTTAACTTCCACATTGATTAATATTAATACTCTAATGACAAACCTCACTCATGCTCTACTGGACATTAATGATTCTTTTTGAAAATTATTTGGTAAAATTCAAAACTTTAAGTTAAATAGTACTTAATTCTAATTTTTTTCTTTACTCAAAGATGAGTAAAGTTCAAATTGGGGGGTATGATAAGTGGTATATTTTTATATTTATTAAAAATATTTTTGATAATTTATGATGCTAACATCTTCTTAAAAATCTAATTTCATGAATAAATTAGATTTTCTTATACAAATAAATATTTTTAAAAAAATATAAAATTAGAGCATATTTATGAAAATAGATATTGATTTAATTGAGAATTTAAGCATCAAAATATTGAAAAATTAATAAAAAATATAATGTATATATATATTTTAATTTTTTAGATAAAAATTAGAGCAAAAATTGAGTAAAAATATCCTAAAAATAAATTTTATTACCTTCAGTGCATGATGGACCGGCCGCTCGATCCACAGAGTCAGGGTGCAGTCCATCGAAAATATTTTGCGGTCCACAGGTGCGGTCCACGATGAGTGGAGATGATTTCATACAATCTGATGGCCCATGTTCATTTTGATCCAGATCGAACAACTGACAGTATTCTCGAGTGTAATAAAGATTCTTGGGCACGATCTGATGGCCCAGATTCCATCTATCGCATGATCCAATGGTTAAAGATGCTCTTGACTTTGAATAGAAGATCAGAGGTGCGATCTGATGATTGAAATCTCATTTGAAGCATGATCGTACGGTCAGAATTGCATCCGACTTTGATAAGGATTAAAACATAAATTTTTGAGCTGATCTGGGCGGTCTGAAAGTGATCCGACGGTCAGAAATTAATGTAAAGGGTATTGTACGAATTCTAAGGATTTTAGGACTCCTTTTGCTACCAAAAAAAGATGAAAAATTCACCTATAAATATGGGATTCAAAAATAAGAGTAGGGAGGAGAAAAAATCAATGGAAAAGCAAAAAAAGATTAAGAAAAAAAAATAAGGGAGGTTTAGGGATCCAAGAGAAAATATGAATATGGAGCTAGAGATCTTGATATGTGGCTAAATTCCTTCAATCCAGGAACACGATGAAGTCTGTAAATGAGTTTTTATTTTTTTTTTAATTTAATTTTTATGCAATAAAATTATGCTTTTATTTTATATCTTTTTATTTTTTTGAGGTATTAATCTAGCTTATATGAACTATACCTTTCACTAACGTGCCGTGATCTCTGGATATGGTTCGTGCCTAGGAGAGATACATCATGGTATGTTAGATTAAATTTTATATCTTATAATTAAATTTAGATAGTTTATACTCTGATAGGATGAGCTGTGATCTACTGATACAGTCCGTACCCCTTAGAGATAAGCTATACTAATACCTTAATCACAAGAATTAATATTGCAATATAAAAAAAAATAAATCTAATTTACATGATGGATTTAAAATTTTTGAGTTATTTTTTTAACTTATTTTTTTTATAAATTAATTTATATTTATAATTAAATTCTTGCTATTTTATTTCTTTTTAATCTTTCTACAATCAATTCTCTTTTATTTCTTCTTAAAAAAAAGATAATCACCCTAGATCCCCATGGAAATAGTCCCTACTCACCTTATCTATATAGTTTGAGTTGGTTTTTATTCTTGATCACCTATGACAGTGATCAGTACGTCTACCTTATGAAGCACAAGTCTGAATCATTTAAATATTCAAATGATTTCATAATAAAGTATAAAAATAAATTAAAAAAAGTATTAAAATTTTTCGATCTGATCGAGGAGGTGAATACTTTTTCAATGAGTTTTTGACATATCTAGAAGAGAATGAAATTTTGTCACAATGGACACCTCCTGAGGGGAGGAATCAAACTCTATTAGACATGGTTCAGTCAATGATGGGATTTACAAGTCTGTCAATCTCTTCTGAGATTGTGCCCTTGAGATTGCATGCTTTGTTCTGAATAATGGTCCAAGCAAATCGATTATAAAAGCTTCATATGAGATATGGACTGGGCGTAGATCGATACCTTCTTACCTTAAGATTTGGGGTTATTTGGTTTATATAAAATATTTGTAGATCAATAAGCTTGGACTCCGATCTGATAATTGCTTAATTGTAGAGTACCCTAAAGAGTTTAGGGCATACTACTTCTATCATGCTAAAGAACAAAAGGTGTTCGTCAGTAATAGGATATTCTTTTTAGAAAAGAAGTTTCTTATGGAAGGAATTGATGCCCCTAAGGTTGAACTTAAGAAAATTTGATAGATAGAAAAATCGACATATTCAAGTAGAAATGTAGAATTGGATTTGATGAGATCAAATTCGGAGTCTGTTGTAGAGGCACCTTTAAGAAGATCCGATAGTATACCACATCAGTTAGATAGATACTATAGTTTCTTAGTTTGGAATGGTAGTCCTACTGAACTTGATGAAAATGACTAGGATCTGATCACCTACATGGATGTCATGCAGAGATTCAACTCTGATAAGTGGCTTGATGCTACGAAATCTGAGATGAAGTTCATGGAGATCAATAATGTATAGACATTAGTTGATCCATCTAAAGAGATGAGATCTATAGGATATAAATGGATTTTTAAAAAGGAAAAGAGGTGCAGACAGAAAGGTGGAGACCTATAAAGCCTATTTGGTTGTCAAAAAATATTGTCAATGTTATAGTATTGACTATGATGAGATATTTTCTCCTATGGCAATGCTCTCAGAGTTCGAACATGTATTTTGATAAGATCAAAACATATGGCTTCATTAGGAATAGAGAAGAACCCTGTATATATAAGTAGGCTATTGATTTTGAAGTCATCTTTCTTGTACTGTATATGGATGACATACTGTTAATGAAAAATGATGTTTCTGCTTTATAAAGTATAAAGCTGTGGCTATCATTACAGTTCTCCATGATGGATTTGGAAGAAGCATCCTATATCTTAGGGATGAAGATCTATATAGATAGATCTAAGAGGCTGCTTAGATTGTCCCAATCTATATATATAGATACTGTACTAAAATGATTCAGCATAGAGAATTTCAAGAAAGGCTATCTTTCGATAGACCATAGAATTACTCTTTCTAAGAAGGATTATCTGACAACTCCTCAAAAAAGAGAGTGTATGAGTAGAGTCCCATATGCTTCGATAGTGAGATCTATCATATACGTCATGACATATACGAGGTCGGATGTGGCATTCTCACTAGGGGTAGTGAGTAGGTACCAGTTTGATCCAGGTGAGAACCATTGAAAGGTTATAAAAACAACCCTTAAGTATTTGAGAAATACTAAAAAGTCCAATGGCTAATCCATGGAGACACTGACTTGAAACTTATGGGATATATTGATTTTAGTTTCAGTCTGATCATGATGGTAAAAGAGTATTAGATTATGTGTTTACCCTAAATGGAAGAGCAATATGCTGGAAAAGTTTTAAACATCATACTATAGCCAATTCTATTTATGAGGTAAAGTACATTATGGTATTTGATGCTATAAAGGAAGTAGTTTGATTGTAAAAGTTCATTAATGAGTAATAGAGTGGCACCCTTCATTAATAGTCTAGTGCTGCGTATTGTGATAGCATTGGAGTCATAGCATAGGATAATGAATAGTAGTCTCACCAGAGAACCAAACACACTTTACATTGCTATCACCTTGTATGAGAGGATGTGGATAGAGGTGACATCGATCTTCGAAAGATCGATGGAAAGGAGAACTTCGCTGATCTATTTGCTAAAGCCTTCAAAATTGATGAGTTTGTTAAACACAAATGAAAGATGGGTACTGTACCGATTGGCTTTAGTCCAAGTGAAAGTTATTAGAAAATATATCCTAAAGCGAATCATTTGGATGATAGTGCTCTTTATAATTTATATACTAATTATAAATTAATAAATATTATTTAGTATTTTTCATCACTAGGTATATATTTTTCTTATAGAATTCTAATATTGTGATGAAGTCCTTAGAACTATATGACAATCGATAAAGGAGAATTTATTGAATAGTTTTTAAACATGTTTGAGACCAAATGATATGTCATTAAAGGACGATGATATTTATCGAGTGTAGATTGTTGTGTGCCATATAGATTGGTTGTCCTCTTAATCAAGGAGTGTGGAGACACTGACATGGCATGCAGATAAGATGTAGGAGTACATCATCACTGAACAAGTGACTCACCTGTAGAGCACTCTACTGTCAAGGGTTGCTCATAAAGAATATGGACATAAGTGTCTCTCTGATCTGAGATCACCATGGTGACTTGCAAGCAACTCACTGTGCTTTGATGTCGGACTATCTGAATTTCTAATTCAATGACGAAAGATTTCGGGGCATAGTCAAGTACTTAAGATAGTCGGTGTATGGATCAAGATGGGATTGACCGCTTCATGTTTCAAGAGTTGATGCATCATTGTATTTCAATTGAGTAAGACCTCGATCGGGGCAATCCATGCGATAAGTCATAGAGTTTGTAAAAGATTGAAATATAATGTGGATGAATAATCCAGGGTTGACGTAAAACCTTAGGTCATCTTGAGCATGCAGGATCAAAGAGATGAATTATACAGTAATCATATTTCTTGATTCTTGAGTGTTGCCTTGTAGACATTCGACCTATCCAAATATTAAAAATCATTGCTAGATGATAACTTTGATTAGTATAGAAAATAATTTTCTGTACTACCGACTTAGTGTTCGAACCTATAGAGTCATGCACAAAATCAGACAAAGTAGAAAAAAATTGACCTAAGTCTATGTGTTCAATTTAAAAGTATATAACTTGATTGAACAACTAGATTAGCTTAATTGAGAATTAAGTTAGAGGTCATATGGGATTAAATAGTTGATTATGTCTAGCTAGCACTAGATATGAGGTTCAAGTTTAATTTCAGGAATGATGATGATCTAATCACTGATCCAAAAGATTTATAAGAGATTAAATTTATATCCTAATTAATTTTAGATTAGATCTGATTTAATTAAGGCTTAATTAGATTAAAAATTTAAGTTAAGCTTGGATCAAAATTTCAATTAGATTGGGATTGACACCTCTTCAAGTTTGGTTCGAATCCGGATCGAATTAGGTTTGGATTGAACTTAGATTGGACCCAATTTAGATTAGATCCAAAGAGTCCAAGATTACAGGGATTATCTCTCATGTATGGCTGACCAAATAAAGGAGGAGGCACTAAAAAATTTTTTCTCAAGAAGAGTTCTCGCATGAAAAAAATTGGGCACTCTCCTTTCTCTCTTACACTTCCTTCTTTGGATAAGATTTTGTGTCCTAAATTAGTTAGGACTTCTAATCAGATTTGGGTGCTACATCTCCTTAAGGAGAGGACCTATTTCCACCAATGATTAAGTTTTAGCTTTTGTGCGACAAACCAAGAGAAATACCATCGGTAGGAAGTGTTGTGCGACAACAAAAGGTGGGCATTTTTTCCTTTGGTGTGACTTCTTCATAGGTGCTGATTTCTTGACATGAAGAATACTATCCAGGGTGCTCCCCTACTACGAGATGAGATCTCATTCTCTCCTTGCTTCCCTCCTATAGATTGGTATGAAGAAGATCATCCTTCTTTTCTACAAAGCCTGACATGCGTGTGAAGTAGAGGGTCTGTATGTTCAGACCTCGTGAGACTTTGGATTCAAGTTTCTTTAGGTATTTTGATCCCTATTCCACTATGTTTCAGATAAAAGAAAAATATTATGCTAAAAAAATATAAAAAAATTTTCAAATTACACTCTAATGATCCTATCAGATCGAATGATTTTTTCCTTCATCTTTCTGAAAGGCATGCCCAAGGAGAGAAAAGAAAACCCTAGTGAAGAACCCCTTCTACTCTTTTTCTTCTTTTTCTCACACCTTAGAACCCTTGGAATTACCCATGCCTGGATTCAACTCACCCTCCCCCTTTTTGTTTCTTTTCTCATGTTGAGAAACCCTTTCTCATGCTAAAAACCTCCTCCATATTACATGTAAAAAGGGATTAAAAGGAGGCATGGATCAACGGATTAGATTAGATCAATCTTAGGTTTGAATTCAAATCCAATTCAAATTTGAAAACCCATTTGAATTTGATCTAATCTCATCCAAAAAGGGAAGGGAAAGGTGTGGTATTTTTCTCACACAAAAGAAGATGGCGTGAGAGGGTTGTGGCACAAGAAAACTTGCATGCAAAATGTTGGGCGTGGCTCCTTTCTGGGTGCAAAGTCAAGTATTTGTCAAGTCAGTGCGTGAGTCAAGATGGGATTGACCCCTCCGAGTTAGTAGGAGTTAATGTATCAATGTATTTCAATTTAGCAAAATCTGAGCTTAGATAATCCATGTGATGGATTTGAAAGATTGAAATATAATATGGATGACTTATCTAGATTTGACAGTTAAACCCTAGGTCTTCTTGAGCATTAGGGTCAAAGAGATGAATTATATGGTAACCATATGCCAGTAGGTTCTTGAATGTTGCTTTGCCATCATTCAACCTATCCGGACATCGGATCCTATTGTTAGATGGTTACATCGATTAGTTCAGAAATCTATTTTTATGCTATCAATTTAGGTTTGAACCTATGAGATCACACTCAAAAAAAATTTCTGACTAATCATGTGGCTGATCAACGATTGAGAATCATTCAAGGGCTTAATCATCAATTCGATTGATGGTTAACCTTATGCAAAAGTTACAATAAATTTATTCACCAAGTGTTAGTAAATTAATAAAAAATTAATTAATAATTAAATTATAAATTAGCTCAATTTGATTGAGTAAAGATGATTAGATAAAATTTAATTGAATTAGATTCAATTAGGTTTGACCTGATTAGGTTATGAGATGACCTAATCACTAAGGAAAAATTATCCCTGATTTGATCAGAACTTTGGTTCAATCAAATTTTAATTTGATGAACCTAATTAGATTAGATTTTATCTATTTATTTGGGTTAAACCAAATATGATTTGGTTTGGATTCAAATAAAGAAACAAAGAGTCCATAAGCGAATGGACAATTCCACCCATGCGCCAACAAACTTGGATGCCATTCTTCATCACACACAATGATTTTCTGTATGAGATTTCTTCATGCCAAAGAGTCCTCCACCCTCCCTTTCTCATGTCCAAATATGGATATTATCTTATTTTTATGGAAGGTTCAAATGAGATTTGAATTGATAACCATAAAAGATAATGTTTGACATTATCTACAACCTTGCCACCCACATTCTTTTTATTCCATTATTTTGTGCAGCCAAATAAGGTTTCTCATTGAGAAAAATTAGTTGGAAAACTAATTTACCATAAAAAAATATGAGAAGGGGTGTCCCATATTTAATTTGGCATGAATGGATGAGAGGAGGCAACATCTTGTAAGAGTCCATGATCTCTAGGACTCTTCACCTTTATTCCTTACACACCAATAAAAAGAAATTTTATTTTTTATTTTATGCATGTAAGATAGAAGAGAGAGTGCTCTTCACATTGGGGGTCCTTGGGTGGTGGTTCATGGCATGAAAAAGAGGAGGAGAGTCCTCTCTCTTTGGGGTGTGCGTAAAACCTAATTTCTAGGGTTTTGGTCCTAAGCTTTTGGGAAGAGAGAAAAGGAAAAGTGAAGATAGTCTCCTCTCCATCTTTCTTCTATCCCTTCATCTCCTCCAGAAGTCTATCTTCACCCTCTGAAAAGATTCAAGAGATTTAAAGAAAGAATCCAGATCAAGTAAGAAGAAGGTCTTCATGTGAACTAGCATTCCTGAGAAGACCAATCAAATTGGAGCTTCGAGTAGACCTTCCGTAGAGATCGGACACGTGTGCGGCTATGAGCAATCTACGAGAATTTTTCTTACCATATCCCTCAATAGCAGTGATCATCGATCCGCACTCAGATATCAAGTTCTGAACTCAGATAGACGTAGATTTGATCTACTACTTACATCCATACATGCAAATTTTATCTTCTGTATTTTTTAGATTTTATATGCAATATATCATGTCATAGATCATAGAGTAGGTTGATTTGATGATTAAATCATATACATGTTAGGTTAATATGATTAATCTAGATATCTTCTGCTATATTTTATTTCAAAAATTTTTGAAATACATGCATAAAATCACCTATATTTTCCAACACAGAAAAGATCTAAAATTTTGAATTTCAAAAAAAATTAAAGATGAACTTTCAATTTTTATCCCTAATTTTGCTTGAAACACAACCATCTTGATTAACCCTTGAGTCCAATAACATATTCAAAACCATCATATAGGTTTATTATAATCCAATGTGAATTAAGTCTTAATTCTTTTATCAATTCATTTAGATAACTTTAAATCAAAATTCTATAAGCAAAATCAAAAAGAGAAATCCTCTGATGCTCCATCAAGTTATGACTTAAATCAAAATATATAAATAAAACCAACTCAATCATCTTTTCTAAAGTTTTTTCCATCAAGATCTTGGACATCTATCAAATACTTTCATAGTAATCATGCCAATCTTTTAGAGACAAATTCTTCATGCCATACTAAATTTTAACACCGACCTTAATAACAATGGCAAAGAAACTCCAGATCAATTCTTAAAATCTAAAATTTTGAATTATAATTTCACATATATCCCAAAATCTCAGATAGATATAAATATAATCTTTTATCTTAATCCAAAGATAGCAATCAAAGATTTCACTATCAACCTCAACAATAATGATAGAAAATCTCTTAATCAACTTAGATACGTAATCTTTGAATTGAAGTTTCATATATACCATGTAGTCTTTGATAGATATAAATAAGATTGATCATTTAGATTTAAAGATGATAATAAACATTGTTAATAATTCCACCAAGATGAATACTCTATGATCTTAAAATAAAATTATTTTTTTTTCTAGAAATAAACTTATTTGCAATATTTTTCTAAATATACCTTTCTCTTACATGTTGGTTTATATATGATCCATATACTAGGTTTAACCTCAAAAAATATTCCAATCAAATATCATAAATAATTTTTTTAGTCCAATCATAAACAACATTTTATGAATAAATCTTTATATCATCACTAAATAATTAATTTCAAAATCAAAAAGAATATTATAGTATTCTTCCATATCAAATTTTAGCTTGCAAATTCTTTTAAATAACTGATGATCAAATTAATAATCATACTACATAATAAAATATCATGACCAATCTTCTTGGAATTATTTTAGATCAGAATCCAATTAATCATAACACGATCCCCAGATTATCCATCTTATATCAAACCTTCTAAATTATTATTCCTAAGTGATATTTTCATTCATAATCATAAGGTTTAGTCAAAATCATGAAGATAACTTATGCTGTAATCATCATAAATCTATACCCCAACATCTCTGATATCTACCCACCCACACTCATCCAATGTAGGAGTTTATGTCTTATACATTATCCACTTATGCTCTGATATCATATTAATTGTCACGGTCTTGATCTGAGATCGCGAGCCAAGGGTCACACCACATACTCATAAAGAACTCTCTTTACAAGCATACAAGATATTCCAAATATGATATCAATATATCATAGTAAAATTACTAATTAGTCCAAAATTTAACTAAGTAAAATCAACTTTGATCTCTCACAAAATTCCAACGATATATAGAAGATCTTACATCAATTAAACCTCAATTGTAATCCTATAAAATATAATAATACATCTATATCTAAACTTGATTGATACTATCAACTCTCACTTCTAAACTCACTCCCAAAGTAGTATGCATATCCACAATTAAGAATCTGAATCTAAAAAGAAAAAAAAGATAATGAGCTCGATAACTCATTAAGTAATGAATATCTTAACTAGATATTTCATATATTATCATAAGATATGCTGTTGAAAAATAAATATCATAAATAAATATAGAAACATATTTCATGTAATTAATGTAAATCAAATCTTTTCATATATTTATATATATATAATCATAAATTTGATTCAAAATAAATCATATATAACTCAATAGCCTTAACTATGACTACACTTATTCCTGTGGCAGGGTTAGAACAGAAATGATGAGTTTAATCAAAGTGCCCATGCATAGCTTCTATTGGTGGGATCCAGAGAATCAATTGACAACCCCCATTAGCAAATCCAGAGAGTCAATGTATAATCCTCATTGATAAGGTTTAGAGTATCAACGTATAATCTCCATCGACAAAGTACTAATATATAAGCTCCATTATAAGGATCCAGAGTGCTAACATATAACCTTTATTGGTAAGGTCCAGAACATAGTGAGGCTGAGAGTATAAATCTGATCCATATCAAAGAACTTTACAACATGACATATAGATATTATAATTTTATTGAATATATGCATATTTCATAATAAATCAATAAACCATAGTATTCTAAAATTTCAAATTTATAAATCACTTTTCATTCAAAATATAGTTTCATAAATCATACATAAATCAAAAACTAATTATTTGCTTTCAAAATAAATTATGAAATATTTCAAAATGATGGTTCACTACTTCTATAAAGTACTGAATGGATAGATTCAAATAATTCTAAGAGCATCCTTCAAAATCTATTATTCCAAATATATTTTTTTATTAGTTTTATGCTACAACTAATAAAACCCTAGGTTTGACACTCTCACAAGATTGACAAAAATGATAGCATCCAATATTTCGATCAATCCAATCAGGATAATTTTATCTAATCATGATTAGAATAGAAAACAAGTAGTTCATCAGAGATCATTGATGATCAAAAGCTCTTAGTATCCAACAGAAGTCAAAATGGAGCTTGGTACACCAATAAGAAATCAAAAATCAATTTGATCAAGTAGCTTCATCTAATTAAGATCACTTAAAATATAATAATTTGATAGAGATCAACAAGGACCAGATCTTATGACACTTGATAAAGACTCGGATGGTGTGGGTATGTTATTCGACTGATAGAGTGGTTCAAAATCCTAACCCTATTAGAATCAACTCAGAGTCAAAGCAATAGGTTGGATTCACTAGATTCATAAAATAAATAGAGAGAATATTAAAGGAAAGAGAAATTGACAAGATGGAACATGATCAATCAAACAACACTATCCAACATTTCGATCGATTTGATCTAAATAATTTTATCAAATCATGATGAAATTAGTATATAGATGGTTTAACAAAAATCATAGATGATCAAATCTAATGATATTTGGATTTGGCCAAGGTGGGTGTCGGTACACCGTCCGACGATCACGGTTCAGGACTCTCTTCACTAGGATCAGATCAAAATCATCGAAAAAATTTTTTTTACTAGATAATCATAGAGAGAGAAATACATGAAGAGAGAGAAATGATATATAAAGAAAATTTTTAAAGAGAGAAACTAGAGAGAGAAAATCGGGATGCATGCTTAGGGATGGAAGAGAGGAGAGAAAGAGAAATTCTTTCCATTCTTTTCTTTTCTTTCCTTTTTCTCTTTTCTTTTTTTCTTTTTCCTCTCTTCTTTCATGGAATAGAGGATCCATCACCCCTCTTATTTTGAAATAGAAAAAAATAAAAGAATAATATCTTGCAAGCCAATCACATGACTGATGCGATGGAACTTTTCTATTTTATCTTCTTACTTATGTACATGACATTGATTATTTAATAAATAATATGAGGTATTATGTTTCATCATATCCTACATCTTGTTATTTCATCTATGACTTAATTAAAATTATAATAAATTTTATAGATTAGGATAATAATTTTAGAGCCATGATGAGATCACACCAATGAAATCTAAAATCTTAATAGCCCCAGTCTAAAATATTTTCAATCGCAGGATCATCGAGTCAGAGATCAATAATATCAATAAGATTGGTACATCCTATATATACTCGATGTAGAAGATGATTGATCTCATAATTATTTATATGGGGATACTAATACAAGAATGTAGGTACTTATTGGAGAATAAGTTTACTTAACTAATCCATAAAGAGAGCATCTGATGGAGCCTTACTTGTATATCAAAAGATAGTTTTTCAGTGGGAGTGGTGCAAGTCATCCTTAACTTGAGATCACCATATTATCTTATGTATCTAGATCCATACTTTGGTTCATATCCTAACATAACTCTCTGAGATATATATGAGATATTTTGGGTATGCTGAAGTATACATGAAGATTGTGAGTGATCGATAACTCTTTATAAGAGGAGAAAACATCCTATGTGATCTCACAGGATGATGACTCAGGAAGTCTCTGGCTAAAATAAGATGAACATTAGAAAGAGTTTTTAATATTTCATCAACTGAATCATCATCATCAGATCGAGATACATATGGATAGATATTTAAACTGGATATGGTTCTATACCCATGGTCTATCTGGGATGTTATATGATCGAAGAATTGAATTGTACAGTAACTCACCATGAAAATATATTTTGGTATTCCACTGAAATTCTACATCTTTTGGATAGTCATGACACATTGCTAGACATTAATCTTAACTTATAAATTCTTATAAATTAAAAAATTTAATTCAATAATTAACTTAAAAGAGTTCTAATTAATTGTAATACATGGGCTCAACATACCTTAGACCTAATTAATTAGAAGAGTTATACTTAGGTTAGTTTATACATGAGTCTGGATCTATTGCTGACTAGATATGAAATCTAATGGATCACACACAAAAGAGAATTGGTCAAAGACTTTTGATTAGGCTTGAGAAGTTCTAATTCAATAAGGATTTGGTTGAAATCCTAATAGAATTTGGATATTCATACTAGCATATGATTAAACCCTTGAATCTCCATCAAGTTGGACTCTTATTTGGATAAGGAGTTAATTATGTCAAAGTGTTTGACATTTTCAAAAGACCTACATGCCTCGGATTCCTTCATGAGAAAGATGTTTCACTCTAGGGACTCCTTTCCTTCTTGCACCTAGAATGTCTTCATGCCCCACATGGATTACATGTGAAAGTCTTTAACATTGTGAAGGAAGCATCCACACCCTCTTATGATTTCTACCCCATGTTCTATGTGAAATTGGGTAACATAAAGAAAGTCCCCTTGCCCAATTGTGTTGGGCAACATAAAAGATTTTGACTCCTATGAGGACTCCATGTTGAGTCATGAGATGCCCAACTATTTGGGTGTCATAAGGGGTTTGATCCTATAACTAAGGGGGCAACGTCCAAGGGTATATACACAATCTAATCCTCACGCCAAGAGTTGTGTGTGGGAAAAAGGGAGGAATAAAAAACTAAGAGGTGCTGATTTCTTAAAAAGAAATTTAGCAAATCAAATTGGGGAGAGTCCTTGATCAAATCATGTGTGGATCATCGTTGGAGGATACACACTTGGATGCCTTAAAAAAACCAATCAATGAGCAATGTAGATCTTTCTGAAAGGTATATTAATTCTTCTCTCTTGTTTAATTGCTATTTGATTTATGTTTGATTATAATCATTAAGGTGATTTTGAGATTAGGGTTCAGATCTTATGTAATCAATTATTGATGCATGGTTAAAAATTATCAAATCTATTTTTCACTGCATATTCGAATCCTAACAAAAATCCCCCCTCCCGCCCCCCACCCCACGATCGATGGTGCCTGTGGTCGAAAGAGCGGACCATGATGGCACAACCACAACCCAAGTATGGTGATAAGCGATGGCAAATATGGGTAGATATTCCATCCAACATTCATCAAATTATAGAGAAAATCTAACTTGATTTTTAAAGGAAAATCCAATGATAATCGATCAGAATCAAAGCTTCAAGGGCTTAGAAGGATGAGGAGAAAGATTAGCAAAGGATTCAAGAGATCATTACAATATTTTCGATGTTGTTTGTTAGAGATTTCCAGTGAACACAGAAAACCCAAATCAATAGATCCTTTCAGAGAAGAAGAGAGAAGATGTAAGTCAGAGATTCAAGCATGGGTGGTTGGCTTTATTGATGCAAGGCTCAAAATCTAGAGCAAGGTGGATCAAATCGAATGAGGCTTGGCTGGAGCGATCCTTATAATCCAATGGAAATTTTTTCAATCTACAAAATCAGTCACGAAATCGAATGGGGGGTTTTTGACCCTCTGATGCTTAAGTCAGTTCGAGTCTTGAGAACAGGGATGAAAAAGAGTAGGAGAGCAAGGGAGATCAAATAAAACTGGAGGAGAATTGGATAGGAGCCAAGATTCAAGCCTAGTTTCCTACTGACAGAGTCTCCCCTAATTTCAGAGAGTAGAACTTACCGATGGAGGATCCCTGATCCTCTATTTATAGAGGGATTGAGTAGGCCATTCTAAAGTTTGTTTTCTAAACTTGGGATTGTCAAACTACTGACCATTATCAGTGATAGTCCGAGGTAAACCAAACCGGCATATTATAGATTTTTAGATAAAATACTGCATCTATTTCTCTGTGGTTTGGGCTAAAGGTTTTGCCTCTACTCATTTTGTGAAATAGTCAATGGCTACCACCAAAAATTATTTTTGGCCTGCCGCTAATGGGAAAGGCTCCAGTATATCCACCCTCCAAATTACAAAGGGTCAAAGGGCGGTAATAGAAATAAGCTTAGCAGCAGGTTGATGTTACATGTTAGCATACCTCTAACATTGGTTGCACTTATTGATAAGATCACCTGCATCCTTTTGAATAGTTGGCCAGTAGTAATCTTATCGAATTACTTTATAAGCAAGTGACCTGTCCCATAGATGATTTTCATATATCCCTTCATGCACTTTTTGGAGTGTGTAGTCAACTTCAGATGGTGTCAGGCATCGGAGTAAAGGAAGAGAATAAGACTTTTTATATAGATAACCCTTTTGAAGAATGTACCATGAGACTTGTCTTTTAATACTTCTAGCCTTGATTAGATCATTGGGCAAAATTCTTTTAGATATATAATCTATGAGGGGATCAATCCAACTTGACTCATGATTAACCTGAAATATAGAGAGCACCTCAATACTAGGCCTATCCAACTGTTCAATCAGTATCTTCTGATTTAGTTCGAAAAAACCCAAAGTGGCGAGGTGCGATAGAGTTTTAGCCCAAATATTTTTTGACCTTGGAATTTGGAGCACTTCAAACTCTTCAGAATTTTTGGATAGCTCCTTGACATTCTATAGATAATGAGCCATTATGGAATTCTTGACTTCAAATTGACCCCATACTTGGCTGACAATAAGCTGTGAGTCGGTGAAAATCTTTAACCTTCTGACCCCGAGTTCTTTTGCCATCTTGAGATCCGTCATTAGGGCTTCATATTCAACATCATTATTGAAAGTGTTAAAACTGAACCTTAGGGCCTGCTCAGTTACAAACCCTTCAAGACTGGCAAGAATCAAACTGGCACCACTTCCTTGAGAATTTGAGGCTCTGTCTATATGTAGAATCCATAATGAATCATCACTTTTAGGATTTATTGGGATTGATCCATCATCAGGGATAGTGTACTCTACAACAAAATCAGCTAGTACTTGACCTTTATTGATCATCATCAATAGTGGATATCAAATTTATTAAGTTCAATAACCCATTTGGCGATTCGACCAGAAGTATCAACCCTTCGTAATATCAATCTAAGTGGCTGGTCTTTCAATATTGCGATGGTATGAGCTTGAAAGTAAGACCTGAGTCTCTGAGCTACCATGATCAAAGCATATATCATTTTTTTGATCTTTTTTTATCGGGTCTCTACATCTTTCAATAATTTACTAGTGTAGTAGATAGGCCTTTGAATGCCCATTTCTTCTTGGATAAGAGCCAAGCTGACTGCATAGGGTGAGACGGAGATATACATATATAATTTTTTGCCTTTAATCGGCTTAGAAAGAAGAGACGAAGAGCCAAGATATTTCTTAAGATCTTCAAAAGCAGTCTAGCATTTTTTTATCCAGCTAAAATTCTTGATATTTCTCAATATTTTGAAGAATGGAAGACACCTTTTAGCTAATCTAAAAATAAATCGACTGAGGACTGCCACCCGTCTAGTGAGCTACTGGATTTTTTTGATGGAGGTTGGGCACTTCATTTCCAATAGTGCTCGAATCTTTTCAAGATTTACTTTTATTCCTCTCTGATTAATAAGAAAGCCAAAAAATTTACCTGATCCAGCTCCGAAGGTGCATTTGTTAGGATTAAGCTTCATCTGGTGCTAAGTTCTCCAAATGCTTCTTCCAAGTCAATAATATGCCGATCCTCTTCAGTGCTCTTTAATATCATATCATCAACATAGACCTTCATATTTTGATCAATTTATTACTTGAAAACTTTGTTAACAAGGTATTGGAACATAGCACCTGCATTTTTAAGACCAAAAGGCATCATTTTGTAATAATACAAACCTTTTTCAGTGATAAAGATAGTATTTTTTTCATCTTCTGGAGCCATTTTGATCTGATTATAGCCTAGGAAAGCATCCATAAAGCTGAGGAGCTTGTGATCTAAGGTGGCATTAACTAGTTGATCAATCTTCGATAGAGAAAAACTATCCTTCGAACAAACTTTATTGAGATTTTTATAGTCGATGCATATCCTCCATTTGCCGTTAACCTTCTTGACCATAACAATATTGGCTATCCATTTCGGATAATGAGCTTCCTTGATGAAGCTCACTTTTAAAAGCTTGTCAACTTTCTTATCAATGGCTTTTTACCTTTCTGGAGTGAAACTTCTTTTCTTTTGCTGAATCAGCTTAAAATTTAGATCCACATTTAGTTTATGAATAATCACATCAGCAATGATGCTAGGCATATCAGAGGTCAACCAAACAAAGATGTCAACATTTGCTTATAGAAACTTGATCATTTTATCCCTTAAACTAGACTTAAGGTTTACATCGATCTAAATCATTTTTCCTAGATCATCTCCCAAAGGAATGGCCTCAAGTTTTCTGTCAGTTCACCTCAAACTTTTTCTAGCTCATCTAATGCATCCGGTATGTCAACTGGTATAGTTTCTGCTGGTTGTTTTATTTTAGTAGAAATTATAAAATACTATCGAGCCACCATCTGGTTGTCATGCATTTCTCTAATTTCTTTCTTAGTTGGGAAACACACTAATAGATGGCAAGTAGAGACAATGGCTTTAAGAGCATTGAGATCAGATCAACTGAGAATAGCATTATAGACAGATGGAACTCTAACCATCAAAAAAGTGAGCTGCACCATTGACTGCCTCGGCTCCTATCCTGCTATAACCGACAGAATAATTTTCCTCTCGATCACCATCAGATTTTTTGAGAATCCATCAAGAGGAGTACCAACCCGCCTGAGCTATCTGGCTAGGTTCATTTTTGAGAAAGCATCATAAAATAACATATTAGTAGAGCTTCCATTATCAATAATTTTTTTTTTATATCATACTTTGCTATCGACATAGAGATGACTATAGCATCATTATGAAAAATTTGAATCTCCTTTACATCATTCTTAAAAAATAAAATATCTTCAATTCTCTACCTCTTAGGAGATAGGTCATCAGTATCAAGTAGGACGTCGGATATCAAATTGATAACACCAACAGTCGGTCGATTGTGATCCTCAAAAATTTCTTCTGTTGGAGGCCTGTACTCTATGATTTTGGCTGATCTGACATATTTACCGAGGTAGACCTGATGCACCAAGGCTTCTATCTCATCTCGTAACTATCTACATTCCTCAATGTTATGGTCATGGTCTCGATGGAAGTGGTAGTATTTTTACTTGTCTCTCTTCTCTGGAGGAGCCTTTAAAGGATCAAGCCTTTGGAGATACCTTTCTCCTTCAATTTTCATCAAAATATAAGCATAGGGGGCGGACATAGGGGCATAAGAATCAAAGTGCCAAGGTGGACTTCTTGATCTCGAATTTTTCTGAGATCGATTTGAGTTTTCAATATGATATACTTTATTATTCTCCCTAAAAGAATAATGCCCTACAAGCCAATCGCATATGTGATATGATGGGATATTTTTCTATATTTTATCTTTCAAACTCATGTATTTGATATTATTTATTAATAAAGTTAGGTATTTTGATTCATTATATGCTACATCTTATAGTTATTTAAGATTATAATAAACCTCATAGATTAGAGTAATAATTTTAGGATCATGATAAGATCATGCCAGTGAAATCTAAATCCTTGATAGACCTAATCTAAAATATTTTTAGTCGTTGGTTCATTGAGTCAAAGATCAATGATACCGATAAGACTAGCACATCCTATGTATCTCGATGGAGAGGATGGTTCATCTCACATCCACCTGTATGGTGACATTAATGCAAAGATATGGGTGCTCATTAGTGAATGAGTTTACAGAATTGACCTATGGGAGAATATCTGATAGAGCCTTTTTACATGTCAGTAGGTTGTTTCTCTAGTGAGAGTTGTGCAAGTGATCCTTAGACCTGAGATCATTATGGTATCCTGTGTACATGAATCCATATTTTGATTGACAGGAATATGCCCTACAAGCCATTCAAAATTTATATTTTGATGGATTTTTTTTATAATCTTTTAGACTCATGTAATCGATATTTTATAAATAAAAGATATTTATTTTTCATTATATGCTGCATCTTATTTTTGTAATGATTATGATGAACTTCATAAATCAAGACAATGGCTTTAGGGTTATGATGAGATCATACCTATAAGATCTAAAATCCTAAAAATTTTGATTTAGAATATTTCTAGTCACAGAAGCATTGAGTAGGAGATCAATGTTTCGAATAGACTAGCACTTCTTATGTATGCTCAATGGAGAGGGTGGCTGATCTCATAAGCTACTTATGTAAGACACTAATACAAGGATATGGATGCTCATTAGAAAATGAGTTCACTGAATTGATTCAACTTAAAAAACATCTTATAGAATCCACTTACCCGTCAAAAGATATTTTCTTATAATGGGAGTTGTGCATGTAATCTTTTGACCTAAGACTACCATAGAACATTGTATACATAAATTTATATTTTGGTTCATACTCATTCATGACTTAGTCATGTACAGGATGATCTGGATATGGTAGAATATGTATGGAGGTTATGAGTAGGTCAATATAGAATCGATCACTTCTGATAAGAGGAGATCGCATCCTACTTGCTCTGATCGATTGATGATTCAGGAAGACTTTGATCAAAGTGAGATAAAAATTAGAAAGAGTTTATAATATTTTATTAATCAAATCATCATTAAAGATTAAGATAAATATGAATATGATGTTGGATTTGACATCATTTCATATCCAAAGTCATATTCAGGATATAGGATGATCGCATAATCGAATTGCACGATAGCTTTCCACTGAAAGATATTTTTGATATTTTTATCAAAATTTTATATCTTTTAAATATATATAATACATTACTAGACATTAATTTTATCTTATAATTTTGATCAAATTAAAGAGTTTAATTGGATCATCAATTAGAAAGGGTTCTAATTGCTGAAATTGAGTTAGCTCGATTAGACCTAAATCAGTTAGATTAAATTCTAATCAAATCAGATCGACTTGCACTCAGATCCACTACTAGCTAGATGTAGAACCTAATGGATCATACACAAAAAAAAATTGATTAGGGGTCTAATTGGATTAGATCATATTTGCAAAATAGACATACTAGCAGATGTTGTAAATCCTAGCTCCTTATTTCAAATTGGGTTCAAAATTGATTCCAATTTGGGCTAATTAAATCTAAATTAATTCAAACTAATTTTGAGTTTAAGTTGGGTCAACCCATAGCTAGATGACCAGAGATTAGGTGCCATAAAATCAAGTTCCCATGCACTAAGAATTTTTTCTTGCGCGTGGGATTTGTTTTGTGTGCAAGAGATGAGTTGGCATCCCATGAGATGGTACGCCCCTTCCTCGATCTTACCTTTTAGTTCCATGCTGAAATAATTCATGATGAATTGTGATTTAATTCTAGGCATAGAGGAGTCCTTCTATGGCTAAATCACTTCATGGTTTATTTGTGAAAATTTGATAATGTTTGGAAACCTAGCCAAGTTAATCCATGCGCCTAATATAAAGTCCAATCTGTTAAGGACTCTTAAAAAGATTCATGCCTCCTTTAATTCTTATTTTTTCTCCATGCCATCTCCAGGCTAGCACCTCAATTGTGATCCCTTGGATGGCCAAGATGCACTAATCTATGATGGAGAAAAATTGCATCCAGTGAAGCCTCATGATGCATCGGAGAAACATCAAAAAAAATGTTTCGAAGAATCTTTATGCATGAAGCATCTCTCAAATTCCTTTTTCGATGTTTGCCATGTGTCAAATGCTTCCAGATGGGCATGGGAATTAGACTTTGGGTGTGAGAGAATCTGAATGCACATGAGATGTCATGTGGAGAGGGTGCAAGAAATCCGAATGCATCCCATCGCTAACTATTTAAAGGGGGCTGCATCGGAGATTCATTTCATTGAGATTTCTAATTCCTTCACTTCTTTCTTACATCCTCTCCCTATTATCCAATTAGTTACTTCCTTTTTTTATTAGGATAAGTCTAAAAATAGTAAGGACAAGTCTGATTTTAGGACAAGGGCCTAGGAAGAGATTTAAGGAAGATAAGGAGACAAGAAATGTAGAGATATAAAGGCTAGGAGGAGAGGAAGGTCTTAAGGTTTTACGGCCCAAAAAAATTTTCAAAGTAAAAATTTTGGAGGAGAAATCATCCTAAGGAGTTGGTGTCCAGATCATAGCTCTGTGTGGATCACCGTTGGAGGGCGAATGCTGGGCACCTGGTGGAGGTTCTGTCAAAATTTTAGAATAAACATTGTAGGTATTCTTCTATAGCTTAAATTTTATTATGAATATATTATATATGATTGTTAATTATCAAAGAGATACTGGTTTAAAGGTTTAATATTTAAAATTTTTTAATTTAAATTTTTAAAATCTATTATACTTTCGATGTGCATGTTCTCCCTAAAATCCTACAGTGGTTTCAAAGCTGGCCTTGTTTGGTTCAATCGTATATATATAATATTTATGTGATACATATTATGATTCATGCTATAAAATTAATTATACTATGAACTATGCTTTCATATGATGATATGAATTGATATCTAATCCACCACTTCATCATCCTGAAATAAGATTGTCCTAGCATAATGGGGTTATGCTGCAAGATTGTCCTAGGATGATGAATATCCATATATTACACTGGTACATGTAAAATATTTAATGCTAATATATATTAGTGTACATTAGTATTATATAGTTAGAATGTGCATGAGACCAAAGAAGCTCTCATAAAAAAATATATTAAGTAGCAGTGATAGGCAACTATGGGTTAATCAATTCTTGATCAATTGGTGTCTAGGAAAGTGCTACAGATGGTTTTTAATTGATTTCATTATCTGATCTGATCAATTTATTGGTATCTAAGAAAAGCAATGAGGGGACTCCCACCTACTTATCTGGCCAATTTGATTAAGCGATCTTGAAATTAAAAAATTCTAATATTGAAAACACTACTAAGGGTCTTCCTTCATGCTAGGTTAATGTTACATTATGAACTATGGCAAGCTTATTGTATTACCACAAAGCTTGTCATAAAAACTGATATAATATAATCTTGGTGCATAAAATATGTTTACGATAATTTTGGATGTACCACTTTGTTGTGTTACCACAAGGACAGTTATATTCAAATTTGACTATATTGAAATGAAGAGTCTTGCTTAACTAAAATATTATAGCTTGTTGTATTATCACAAGGCTAATAATATTTTAGAGGCCAAGATATAATATTAAAAATTACATAAGATACAATTGGAAAGAATTTTTTACCTATGAACTCATAAAAGTTTGTTGTGTTAAAACAAGATCATTATGAGGAATTAGGATCTCAATCCCACTAAGATAAATATATAATATGTCTCATTCATCATAGTAGAGGATTATGATATTCGATAAAATAGTAGAAGGTATAATTAAATCTAAAGATCTTATTTAATTGTGTAAGTCAACATAAGTTATTTGCTTATATAATATTCTTTATTTATTGTAGATTAAATTCTACAAATGACATCTTCATTATCATTGTGAGAAATTTTAGATTCCAATAAGTTGATCGGTCTCAATTATGTAGATTGGTTGAGAAATTTAAAAATTATACTCACTCAGGAGAAGCTCTCTTATATTCTTGATGTCCTTGAACCACAGGAGATTGGGGATGATGCCATTGAGGAGGAGGTATCCACATACAGGATGTGGAAGAATGATAGTTTAACTATCAAGTGTATCATTTTGGCCTCTATGAGCAATGAATTGCAAAGGCAGCATGAGAGCATAAATACTCAATCCATACTCCTTAATCTTAAAGAGTTATATGGAGAACAGAGTAGGACTACTAGATATGAGATATCTAAGTAGTTATTCTGTGCTAGAATGATTGAGAGGTCATCTGTATAAAATCATATCTTGAAGGTTATTGATCTGATCACCAGATTAGATCAATTGAATTTTATAATAGATGGAGAATTAAGTCAGGATTTGATCTTGCAATCTCTCTCTGAATCATTCACTCAGTTTGTCATGAACTATCATATGAATAAACTAAATACCTTCTTGCTTGAGCTGTTGAATATGTTTAAAATAGTTGAGAGCCACATTAAGAAAGAAAAGGCTCCACTTCTTCTTGTGGGTAAAATCTCTAAGAAGAAATCAGGCTTTAAGGGTTCAAAGAAAGCATTGAACCCTAAGGGTGGCAAGATGAAGAAGAAGGAGAAGAAAGTCTCCAGACAAGGTGCCTGCTTTCATTGCAACAGGGCAGGATACTGAAAAAAGAATTGCAAGTCTTATTTTGCAACTATAAAGGCTGGTACAAGTAACGCACCAAAAAGTATGTATGAGATACATACAATTTTATCATTAAGTTTTTCTAATTCAGACTCTTGAATATTGGATACCACCTACGGTTCTCATATATGCAAGTCATTATAGGGGCTGCAGAATATTAGAGTGTTGAGGAAGGGTGACTTCGAGCTCTATGGTGCTGGAGGAAAGTCGATCTAGGCAGAAGCTGTGGGGACATATATGTTGAAGTTACTTTTTGAAAAGATCTTAGAGCTAGAAACTGTTATTATATGCCTAATATTATTAAAAATATTATTTTTGTACCACTGCTATTGTAATGAGATTTTAAAATTAATGGAAAGAGCAATAGTTGCTTAATTTCTTTTTCTAATAAAATTCTCTATCATGCCATTATTAATAATGACCTTTTGGTTCTATCTAATGATAATATTTTTCATATTAATGAAAGTAAAAAATAAAAAAGAGAAGAAATAAATAATACTTTACTTTGACATTGTCGACTTGGTCATATAAGTGAGACGAGAATTAACAAGTTATACAAAGAAGAGTTCTTTGATCCTTATGATTATGAATCATTAGGAACTTGTAAATCTTATCTTATGGGTAAAATGATCAAAACTCTATTTAGTAAACATAGAGAAAGGACAAATAAGTTATTGGGACTTGTACATACTGATGTATGTGGTCCTATGACAATAGAAGTCAGAGAAAGATACTCTTATTTTATTACATTCACTGATGATTTATCTAGGTTTGAATATGTGTATCTTATAAAATACAAATCTGAAGCTTTTGATAAATTTAAAGAGTATCAAAGTATGGTCGACAAACAAACTGAAAAAAATATTAAAATCTTTTGATCTGATCAAGGAGAAGAATACTTATCCAATAAATTTCAAGATCATCTTAAAAAAATAAAATTCTCTCAAAATAGACTCCTCCTTATACACCACAGCTAAATGGTGTAGCAGAAAGGAGAAATTATACTTTATTAGATATGGTGTAGTCCATGATGTGCCTTACAGACTTGCTTATTTTTTTCTGGAGATATGCCCTAGAGACTACTGTATATATTTTGAATAGAGTACCTTCAAAATCTGTGTCAAGCACTCTATATGAGATATAGAGAGGAAAGAAGCCTAATCTTAAGTATCTTAAGATATGAGGCTATCCAACTTATGTTAAAAGAAACTTTGGACATAAGTTGAGTACTAGGATAGATAAATAATTATTTGTAGGTTATCTTAAAGAGAGTATAGGATATTTTTTTTACCACCCTATTGAACAAAAAGTGTTTCTCCATAAATATGCCACTTTTATGGAAAAAAATTTATCCTAGAAAGAGGCAGTGGGAAGAAAATTAAACTTGAAGAAGTTCAAGACCTATAAATAGAAGCACTAGATGATCCTCAACCAGAAGTACCCATTGATAAGGTACAACTACAAACTATACCTCTTCGAAGGTCAGATAGAGTGCAAAATACACCTCTAAAGTATGGGTCCATTGTTGAGAATAATGAAGCCCACATTATTGAAAATGATGAACCTTTGACCTATACGGAAGCTATCATGAGTAGGGACTCAGACAAATTGCTAGAGGCTATGAAATCTGAAATGGACTCTATGTACTTTAACCAAGTATGGACTTTGGTTGATGCACCAGAGGGAGTGACCTCTATTGGATGCAAATAGGTCTATAAAAAAAAGATTGGAGCAGATGACCAAGTTGAAACCTATAAAGCTAGATTGGTGGCTAAAGATTTCAAGCAAAAATAGGGTATTGATTATGATGAAACATTTTCACCTGTTGCCATGCTCAAATTTATATGGATTATGCTTGCAATAGCAGCATACCATGATTATGAAATTTGACAAATGAATGTGAAGACCGCCTTCCTTAATGGTTATCTTGAGGAAGAGGTTTACATATCTCAGCCAGAAGGGTTTGTCTCAAAAGAGAGAACAAATCAGATGTACAAGCTTAAGAAATCCATTTATAGATTAAAGCAGGCCTCGAGGAGTTGAAACATCCACTTTAATATTACAGTCAAAGAGTTTGGCTTTATCAAAAATATGGATGAACCTTGTGTATACAAGAAGACTAGTGGGAGTGCCATTGTCTTCTTAATTTTATATGTGGATGACATACTTCTCATTTGGAATGATATCCCAATGTTACAATCGGTCAAGACATGGCTATCAAGTAAATTTTTCATGAAGAATTTGGGTGAAGCATCTTATATACTAGGTATAAAGATCTATAGGGATAGATCTAAGAGGATGTTAGGCTTGTTCCAATGATTTAGTGCTAAAAAGGTTTAGCATGGATGGGAGTAAAAGAGGTTACTTACCCATGAGTCAAGGCATATATTTCTCTAAAAGGATGTCTCCTAAAATACTAGAAAAGAGAAATAGAATGAGTTATATTCCCTATGCTTCAGCAGTAGGGTCAGTCATGTATGCTATGCTATGTACCAGGCCTGATGTTTCCAATATCTTAGGCACAGTTAGTAAATTTTAGGCTGATCCAAGAGAAGATCATTAAAAAGTAGTGAAAAATATTCTTAAGTACTTAAGAAGGACTAAAGATATTTTTCTAATATATACAGGATCTGATCTGAAACTAAAAGGCTATTCTGACTCTAGTTTCCAATCAAACCCTGATGATAGCAAGTCCACTTCAGGATATGTCTTTACTCTCAATGATGGAGCAATAAGTTGAAAAAATTCTAAGCAGCAGACTGTAGCTGACTCAACTACTGAGGTAGAAATCATAGCTGCAAGTTGTTGGAGCAACTTTCCTAGATTGTAGATATCATAAAACAGCAAAGATCAGATCATGGAGATCCTTGAAGGCCAACAACTAAGCAAAACAAAAACAACCTTCAAGATTTCAACAACCTTATAAATCCTGTCGGTAAGATTTCTTTCTGCGATTTGAACCCCTTCTCCATCAAATCTGAAATCCATCTTTTGAGATTTGGAAGTACCCTTGAAGCCTCCAAAAAACAAAAGATGAGGCATGGAACTCCTCTTGGGCAACCAAGAGGGGGCATACAAAAAAGAGGGGCATGCACGAGGAGGGCGCTAGAAACCCTAGCACTTCCTTTCTTTCCTTTTTGGGGTGGGCGGCCAAGAAACCCTAGGGTTTCTTGCTGCTAGGACATGGAGAAGACTAGAGAGAGGGAAGAAGGAAGAGAGAGAAGGTTAGAAAGAAAATGATTTTGGCATTCCTTCAATTCATCGAGTCAGAATACAATGTACTTTTATATACAGGATCAATATGACCCAATCCAAAAACTCTTTAGGCTAACTAAATATAAGATTACACTCACCTAAGCCCATGTACACCTATGAATTGACCCAATCTCATAATTTTGGACTCTATCTTAGTCCAAATATAAGTTAGCGCTTCAAGGCTCAAGATCTCTAAACCTCAAGATCCGAAAGGCTGACAGCCTTTTGCCTTAGGGCCCAAATTAGCCCTAGATACCCCATGACCACCTCATGAACTTTGGACCTTGGCTTTAGCTTTGATCTTTTGACCCTTAGGAGCACCACATAAGGCCCAACAATCTCCATCTTGGTGCCCCAAGGCCTCAATCAACTCCATCCTGTCCATCAAGTATATCAGTGTCACATATTTTTGAAAGCTGTCCCATGGAAGTACCTTCGTCAGTGCATCCATTGGATTCTCCTTGGTGTGGACCTTCACCAGATCCACCTTGACTTCTTCCACAAGCTCTCTAATTCAATGATACTTGATACCGATGTGCTTCATCTTTGCATGATAGATAGAGTTCTGTGCAAGTAATACTGCACTTTGACTATCGTAGTGCATCCTGATGGCCTCCTATGCGAGGTCTATCTCCAATGCCAAGCCTTTCAACCATAGGGCCTCCTTTACTACCTCCGTAATGCCAATGTACTCTACCTCAGTTATGGATAAGGTCATGATGGGCTGCAAGCACGATCTCCACAAAATGTGACCTCCAAACAGGCTAAATACAAAACCTAGTGTCGACCATCGGTTGTCTACATCTCCATCGAAGTCTGCATCCATGAACCCTCCTATCAGCCCTCGAGCCTCCTTGGATGTGTTAAAGAGTCCCTCAGCACCTTCTCACTATTTGTAGTAAATGATGACTCCAACAGTACCTGTCAAATACCTAAAGATCTCCTTCAGTGCTCGCCAGTGCTCCCTGCCAGGCTGCATCATGAACATGCTGACTTGGCCACTGCATGAGCAATATCTGGCCTACAACACACCATGACGTACATAAGGCTCCCTACACTAGAGGCATATAGCACTCTCTCCATCTCTTGAGCCTCCACCTCAATCTGTGACGACATTGTCTTCAAGAGTCTAAAGTGCCCAATGAGTGGCAGCTCTGCCGATTTCGCTTCCTTCATCCTAAACCTCTCTAAGATCTTTTTAATGTAACCTCTTTGAGATAAATGCAGCACCCTCTTGACTTGATCTCTATAGATTTTTATGCCTAAGATCTTCCTTGCAAGCCCCAAATCCTTCATCTCAAACTTCCGAGACAAGGCTGCCTTCAGTTCCTGCACAACCTTCCTACTCTTGCATGCTATAAGCATGTTATCTACATACAAGAGTAGAAATATCCTAGATCCATCCTGTAAAGATTTAACATAAACACAAGAGTCATACTCGCACCTAAAAGTCTGATGCTCCTCACATAAGAATTAAACTGCTTGTACCATTACCTCAATAATTGCCTCAGCCCGTACAGTGATTTCTGCAACAAACAGACCTTTCCTTCTGCTCTTGGCTCTCAAAACCTAGGTGGCTGC
This sequence comes from Elaeis guineensis, assembly GCF_000442705.2. Lineage (NCBI taxonomy): Eukaryota > Viridiplantae > Streptophyta > Magnoliopsida > Arecales > Arecaceae > Elaeis > Elaeis guineensis. The sequence goes on from NC_025997.2 coordinate 82,185,960, forward strand.
TCCATGTAGATGCTCTCCTCTAGATGCCCATGGAGGAACACCATCTTGACATCCATCTGCTCCAGCTCCAAGTCCTAAGCTGCTACGATGCTCAGCAACACCCTGATGGAAGTATGCCCAATAATGGGAGAAAAAATCTCACGAAAGTTGATGCCTTCCTTCTGAGAGTATCTCTTGGCTGCTAGCCTCATCTTGTACCTGATACCTCCCTACTCTGAAGGTCCCTCCTTGCATTGGTAAACCCACTTGCAACCAATGAGTTTCTTCCCTTGTGGCAACCGCACCAATCACCACGTCTCATTTTTGTGGAGAGACTGCATCTCCTCGGATATTGCTTGGACTCATCTCTCTTTATCCTGACTCTCCATAGCCTCTTCATAGGTGTAGGAGTCTTCATTCGTTATCACCAGGGTAGATGATATTGTCTCTTCAAAGCCATATCATTCTGATTGCCTGACGTTCCTTTTGGGCTTATGCAGTGCAATCCCGATATCTATCCTAGGTCCTATTTGCTCCTGCTAGATCTCCTAACTTTTTTCATCCATCCGAGCTCTCTCCACTAGTGGAGACACCTTGGGGGAGTGCTCTACCTGAATACCAAGTCTTCCCGGTGCACCTATAAGTGGCAAAATAGAATAGGATGATAGTTGTCCAGCACTATCCTGCTGGATCTCCTGTTGCTCCTCCATGCCATTTCGCCTTTGGAGAACTAAATTTTCATCAAATATGACATCTCTACTGATGACAACCTTCTTTTCCAAGGGATCCCATAACCGGTATCCCTTAACTCCTTGCGGATATCTCAAGAACACCATTTTTCGTGACTTGGCATCCAATTTGCTCTGCTCACCAGCACCGATATGCACAAATATCGTGCACCCAAACACCCTTAGATGGCTCAGCCCAATCTTCTTTCCAAACTATTTTTCCTCTGGAATACCACCATCTAACTTGGTGTGAGATGATCGATTCATCAAATAATAGGCTGCATCCACTGTATCAACCTAGAACACCTTAGAAAGCCCTGCCTGTAGCCTCATGTACCATGCCTTTTCTATAAGGGTTCTGTTCATCCTCTTGATCACTCCATTTTGTTGAGGAGTTTCTCTCATCGAGAAGTACTTTTTGATGCCATACTCCTTACAAAAAATCTAAAACTCCTTGCTGGTGTACTCCCCGTCATTGTCGAACCGCAAACACTTCAAGCTCCGACCTGTCTCCTTCTCCACCTCAGCTTTTCACATCTTGAATTTGGTGAAGATTTCTGATTTTTTTTTCATGAAGTAGACCCATACCTTTCTTGAGAAATTATCTATGAAGATCAAGAAGTATCTTACCCTATTTCTGGCTGAAATCAAGACCAATCCCCATACATCAGTGTGAACTAGTTCTAGTGGGGCTGCATTGCGGGCTAAACTGCAGGCAAACTGCACTCTTCTCTGCTTTTCCATCTGGTATGGCTCATATATCTCTGAGATACCTCCATCCATCTAAAATCAGACCATGCTTGCTCAGCTCCTTCATCCCACGATCTCTCATGTGGCCTAGGCAGTAGTGTCACAATCGGTGAGCCCCCTGCTGGTCCCGCGCTGCTGCTGCATCAGATTCTTTAGTCACCATAGATCTTTCTATCCTGTAGAGGTTATTCTCCATCCTCCTACCTCTCATCACTATCATGGCTTTATTTGAGATGTTCAACATCCCACTCCTGGTATGACTGCTGAAGCTATAGCTGCTCCGCTCCAGATAACCAAGTGACATGAGATTCTTCTTCAGATCAGGGATGTACTTCATATTAGTGAGAGTCCATACCATCCCATCAAACATCCTCATCCGAACACTCCCAATACTAGCAACTCGACATAGATGATCATCTTCAAGTGTTGCTCCTAGATTGATTTTGATGATTACAAAGCAGATTGAAGGGATACAAACAATTGAAAAAGTCCTTATGCTCTTCAAGGGCAAAATTGTAATTTCACTAAAATCCTGATTTGATAGTACCATTTGGTAGAACAAATGATTTGAAATCTATTGGTGAAAATTTTATTGTGTTTGAACTTATATTTTTGAAGTTATGAAGGTTTGAAGTGCATGAGTCGACTCATGAGTCAACTCATGACACTATGAGCTGAATGGCATGCAAAAAATTCCCATGGCACGCTGGATTTTTGACTTGGCACAACCTGTGAGTCGACTCATGAGTCGACCCACAAGGCATGAGTCGACTCATGAGTCGACCTCTGCTGATTTGAGCCTAAAAATCCAGAAATCAGACCTTCTGGTCTGTTGCAACAGAAGTCGACTCATGAGTCGACTCCTGAAGCATGAGTCGACTCATGAGTCGACCCCTGCGATGGGAAATATCAGCAACGGCTATTTTTTTGTCCATTTTAATTGCCATTTATGCTTCCTAAAAATCCTCTAATGGCTCTTTATCTGCCTAAATTGTTTTCTCTTGCTACTAATGCCATAAAATGCTTAAAATGGTGAAAGGAAATTGCAGATTAAATAGCAGATCAAATTGCAAAGAAAAGGTGTGGAAATCGGGAGATCAAACGTGAGATCAAAAGAGAAGAGAGGATCCTAAATCTGAGATCAACGAAATATTCAAGAAGAAGAGAGAGGATCCACAATATTCAAGAGAGTTTGTGAAAAAGAAAAGCAAGAGCATTCAAAGAGAGAATCTTTCAAGTCGATTGTTTTCAACCTTGATCTAGAGATCGTTCAAAGCTTTCAAGAGATCTTCAATCAACAATCAACCTCTTCTCAAGCGTTCAACCGTTCATTCATCTTGAGAAAATCTGAAAAAGGGGTTCTTCATTTGAGTAAAGCTTTTATTGTTATATTTGCTCATTTAAGGAGCTGTTATTGTATTCATCTGTGCTCTAAATATTCTTACTCTTTGTGAGTTTTTGCTCTTATTTTTGGAGGATTTCCAAAACAAGGAAAGGTTGATCCGAACCTGAAATTGGAGTGTTTTGGGTTTGCTTGTACCCGGGAAACAAGTGTTCTAGCTTGGGATAGCTAGGGTCCGAGTTTCCGACGTCTTGTATTCTAGCTTGGGATAGCTAGTGTCGGAGTTTCCGACGTTTTGTATTCGGGTTGAATACAAAGGATAGTGGATTAAAATTCTCAAGTGGGATCTTGGGGAGTGGACGTAGGTGCAAGGTTAGCACCGAACCACTATAAATCCTTGTGTTTGTGGTGTGCTTTATCGCTTTATCTTATTTCTTTATTATATCCTTGCAATACTGTTTTAGTTAATTAATATTGATTTAAAGCCATTGTTTTGTTCTTCATAAGTTATCTGTTGGGCTTAAAATTTTTAGAAACCCAATTCACCCCCCCTCTTGGGTTGCATAGCTGGGCAACAAGTGGTATCAGAGCCAGTGCTCTAGCCCTTCTTTGATCTAACAATCAAAGAGCCAAAGATCTATGGCAACCCTTGTTGGAACTTCTCTAGCTGAGGGGCAATCAACAAACCGACCTCCACTTTTCAATGGGTCTAATTACACCTATTGGAAAGCTCGGATAAAGATTTTCATACAAGCACTCGACTATGATATGTGGAGTATCATAGTGAATGGTCCTCACACACCCACCAAGATTATAGATGGTGAGGAGTCAACCAAATCCGAGAAAGAATGGGATGAGGTTGACAAGAAATTGGCACAATTAAATGCCAAAGCTATGAATGTTCTTTATTGTGCACTAGATGCTAGTGAATTTAATCGCATTTCTACTTGTGCATCTGCTAAAGAAATATGGAATAGGTTAGAAGTCACCCATGAGGGAACAAATCAAGTAAAAGAGTCTAAAATAAACATGCTTGTACATAAATATGAATTGTTCAAAATAGAGCATGATGAGTCCATAACTGCTATGTTTACTCGTTTTACTGATATAATCAATGGTTTAAAGAGTCTTGGCAAATCTTATACTAACAGTGAACTTGTAAGGAAGATTCTCAGGTCACTGCCAAGAACTTGGGAAGCCAAGGTGACTGCCATCCAAGAAGCAAAGGACTTGAACACTCTACCTCTAGAAGAGCTTCTTGGATCCTTGATGACTCATGAACTTAGCATGATGCAACATCAAGAGGATGAAATCAAAAAGAAAAGAACCATTGCCCTCAAATCCACAACTTCACCTGATTATGAAACAGATGACTCTGAAGATGAAGATCAGGATGAGGAGATGGCTCTCATCACCCGGAAATTCAAGAAGTTTCTAAGAAAAAGGAAACAGGGGATGAGAAAGAAATTTACAAAAGGGGATCAAAGCATAGAAAAGGAGAAAGATCAAACCCCTATATGCTACGAGTGCAAGAAGCCAGGACATTTCAGATCCGAATGTCGTCAATTGAAGAAAGGTCCAAAGAAATTCAAAAAGAAGGCAATGATGGCACCCTGGAGTGCGAGTGATGACTCAAGCTCCGACGAGGAAACCTCAACCGAACAAGCCAATCTGTGCCTGATGGCACATGAAAATGAGGTAACTTCTGAATCCACTAGTGAATTTACTTTTGAAGAATTGCATGAAGCTTTCTATGATTCAATTGATGAATTAAAGAAACTAGGGAAGAAAAACAAAGAGCTGAAATTGAAAAATCAGTCCTTAGTGAAACAAGCTGAAATTCTTTCAATTGAAAAATTCACATTGATTCAAGAAAATCAAAACTTTAAGGATGAAATTAACAGGCTGAAATCTATAGTAGATAAGTTCACCTTAAGTTCAAACAAGCTAAATATGATCCTTGATAATCAGAAAGCTATATATGATAAGGCTGGACTTGGTTATAAACCCCTGAAGAAACAAAAATTTTTGAAGGATATTTATGCAAATTATTCAAGCAAAAAGCCTACAAATATTACTTGTTTTAAATGTGGAAGAATAGGACATAAATCATACACATGTCTTATTAACAAATATGCAAACACAAAGAAAATATGGGTTCCAAAAGGAACCATTCTGACTAACCTGAAAGGACCCAAGAAAGCTTGGGTACCTAAGACAGAAACTTGATCTGTGCTTGCAGGTGTGTCTAGCATCCCAAGAAGGAAACAGGAAATGGTATCTTGACAGCGGATGCTCGAGACACATGACTGGTGATGAATCACAATTCATCACGCTTGATGCTAAGGATGGAGGGATGGTCACCTTTGGAGATAATGGCAAAGGAAAGATCATCGGGATAGGTAACATTGTTATCACTCCCTCCAAATACATTGAGAATGTTTTACTTGTTAAAGGTTTAAAGCATAACTTACTTAGCATTAGTCAATTCTGTGATAAAGGGTATAAAGTAAGTTTTGAATCATCTGTATGCATTGTGACGAGTCCTATTAACGATGGCATTAAATTTATAGGACATAGACATGGCAATGTTTATATGGTAGACTTGAATGATTTAACTAAATTAGACATGCAATGCCTAGTTTCCTTAAATGCTAAAATAAATGAGACTAGTTGGCTGTGGCATCGTAGACTTGCACATATTAGCATGCATTCTCTTTCAAAATTAATCAAAAAGGATTTAGTTCTCGGTTTGCCAAAATTGAATTTTGAAAAGGATAGAATTTGTGATGCATGCCAATTAGGTAAACAAACTAGAGTATCATTTAAATCCAAAAAAAAACACTATTTCAACTTCTAGACCTTTAGAGCTCTTACATATGGATTTATTTGGACCAACTAAAACCACTAGTCTAGGAGGAAAACGATATGGATTTGTATTAATTGATGATTACTCTCGTTTTACTTGGATTTTCTTTTTAGCTCACAAAAATGAAACTTTTCAAATTTTCACGAAATTTCATCGAAAAGTCACTAATGAAAAAGGGTTTTCAATTCAAAATATTAGAAGTGATCATGGAACAGAATTTGAAAATCATGACTTTGAAAATTTTTGTGATGAAAATGGAATTGGCCACAACTTCTCTGCTCCTAGGACACCCCAACAGAATGGGGTAGTTGAAAGAAAAAATAGAACCTTAGAAGAAATGGCCCGTACCATGCTCTGTGAAAGCAACCTTCCAAAATATTTTTGGGCGGAAGCTATTAACACAGCATGTTACATTTTAAATCGTGCTTTAATAAGACAATTTTTAAAGAAAACCCCCTATGAACTTTGGAAAGGAAGAAAACCAAATATTGCCTATTTTCATATTTTTGGTTGCCGATGTTTTGTATTAAATAATGGCAAAGAAAAACTTGATAAATTTGATGCAAAATCAGATGAAGCAATCCTTCTAGGTTACTCCTCCACTAGTAAAGCATTTAGAGTGTTCAACAAAAGAACCTTAGTAGTTGAGGAGTCCATACATGTTGTCTTTGATGAATCTAACGATCTTCCTTCAAGGAAGAATGAGGGTGTTGATGATGCAGATCCACTAATAGAAGGTATGAAGGAGATCACTCTGAAAGATTCAGCAACTCCAGAAGACAAGGATCAAGAAGATGAACAAAATGAGAAAGGTGAAGAAATTCAAGAACAACCTCAAGGTACAAATGACTTACCCAAGGAATGGAGGTATATTCACAACCACCCTAAGGAATTAATTATCGGTGATCCTATGCATGGGGTAAAAACACGTTCTTCACTTAGAGATGTACTTAATCATTGTGCTTTTGTATCTCAACTTGAACCTAAAACTTTTGAAGAAGCTGAAAATGATCATAACTGGATTAATGCTATGCAAGAAGAACTCAGTCAATTTGAAAGAAATAATGTTTGGACCTTAGTGAAAAGACCTAAAGATTATTCAATAATTGGCACAAAATGGGTCTTTAGAAACAAGTTAGATGAGCATGGAAATGTAATTAGAAATAAAGCAAGACTGGTTGCTAAGGGATATAATCAATAAGAAGGAATTGATTTTGATGAAACCTTTGCACCTGTTGCTAGATTAGAAGCCATTAGACTTCTACTTGCTTATGCTTGCTTTATGAAATTCAAACTATTTCAAATGGATGTTAAAAGTGCATTTTTAAATGGATATATTTCTGAAGAAGTATATGTAGAACAACCCCCTGGATTTGAAAATCATGCTTTTCCCAATCATGTCTTTAGATTAAATAAAGCTTTATATGGTCTAAAACAAGCACCTAGAGCATGGTATGAAAGGCTAAGCAAATTTCTACTAAATAATGGTTTCTCAAGAGGCAATGTAGACACAACCCTATTTATTAGAAGAAACCAAAATGATATGCTAATTATACAAATTTATGTTGATGACATAATTTTTGGGTCTACTAATGAATCCCTTTGTCAAGACTTTGCTAAGCTTATGCAGGGAGAGTTCGAGATGAGCATGATGGGAGAACTCACTTTCTTTCTCGGACTCCAAATCAAACAATCAAAAGAGGGAATCTCCATCACCCAAAGCAAGTACACCAAGGAACTACTCAAAAGATTTGGAATGGAGAACTGCAAACCTATTGGCACACCAATGAGTCCCTCAAGTAAGCTTGACAAGGATGATGAAGGTAAAAGCGTAGACTTAAAATACTACAGAGGTATGATTGGCTCATTATTATATCTAACTGCAAGTAGGCCTGATATCATGTTTAGTGTTTGCTTATGTGCAAGATATCAATCTAATCCTAAGGAATCTCATTTGAATGCTGTTAAAAGAATCCTTAGATACTTAAATGGTACACAAACTATAGGGTTATGGTACTCTAAGGACTCACAAATTAATTTGTTAGGATATTCTGATGCTGATTTTGCTAGATGTAAATTAGATAGAAAAAGCACAAGTGGAACTTGCCAATTCCTTGGAGTTAACCTAATCTCATGGTTTAGCAAGAAACAAAATTCGGTGGCACTGTCTACGGCTGAGGCCGAATACATTGCAGCCGGAAGTTGTTGTGCTCAAATCTTGTGGATTAAGCAACAACTCGAAGATTTTGGAATCAAACTTAATGAAACTCCAATAAAATGTGACAATACAAGTGCCATAAATCTATCTAAAAATCCAATACAACACTCAAGATCTAAACATATTGAAATAAGACATCATTTTATAAGAGAACATGTTCAAAACAAAAATATAATTCTTGAATATGTTTGCACTGAAAATCAATTAGCCGATATCTTTACAAAGGCCCTTAGTGAGGATAGATTCTGTGAAATTAGGAGAAATCTAGGAATTCTAGATCCATTTGCCTAAACTTCTCTTAATTATTATCAAATATTCTTAGAGCTCAATTTCCAACAACTATCCTGGTTCCAAAAGCTCAATTTTATCACTCTAAAAACTTATCATTGAGCAAAATTCCTTCTCCCAAAATTTTGAATTTTTCTGAAATTTATTTGCATTTTTCCTGATTTTCTGAACTTCATGAGTCGACCCCCATGAGTCGACTCAATGGCAAACTTGTAAATCCCACCAACTTCCATCGGGTTCATTGTTTTTAAAACGGGAAACCCTGTTTATGAGACGACTCATCTTCTCGTCGTCTTCCTTCCGAAAGCCATCCTCTCCAACTCTTTTTGCTCCAAATCCAAGGATCAATTCTGAGGCAATTCTCCCTCCTTCTCTCCACCAAAAATTGCCTCCTTGAAAAGGACTTTTCTGTGCTTTCTCGCAGTGATAGGCGCGGGTGGAACGTGCCCTAGAACTTCACCGTTCATTCAAAATCCACTTCTTTTCTCCACCAAAATTCTTCTTTACTCTTTTGTGATCCCTCCTCCACTGAATTTAAGTCTTCTTGTCTGCTACTTTATTGGATATGGCTCCAAAGATGAAACTTTCCCAAAGGAGGAAATCAATCCGAGAGCCTGAGGAAATTGTCCGAAAGAAAAGGCATGCTCAGTCTTCCACTGTTCCCAATTCAGTTTCAGTACCTGCTCAAGGTCCCTCTCAATCCTCCATAAGCCCCAGTGTAAATCTTCTTTCTGATAGAAAAGTAGAAACCGGGAAAAATATAGATTTTCGGTTCTTTGAGAAAGAAGGCTTTACTTTTGCAAGTAAGATCACAAATCAAGGATGGAAACTCTACTGCTCTCTTAAGGAAGTCACCTATGTTGATCCAGTCAGAGAATTCTACCAGAACCTAAATTATGGAAACGGGTCTGTGACTTCAACTGTAAAGGAGATTGACATCTGTTTGGATTCTAGGATATTGGGAGAGATACTTCAGTTGCCTAGTGAAGGATACTCATATATGGAACTCCCAATTAAAGAAGAAGGGATCAGAATTATCTTAGGAGAAGATTTTTCAGGAAGTTTAAACAGATTGGAAGCAAAGCTACTGTCCATTGAGATGAGGGTCCTGCATCAGATTGTAACGAAACTCTTCTTTCCTCGGAGTGGTAGACATGACTTACTATCTGGCAAAGATGTATGTGTCATGTTTCATATCATCACTCAGACCCCCCTAAACCTCCCTGCACTTATGATAGAGGCCATGAGAGAAACTTTGAACAGATCCAAGGCACACTTGCCTTATGGTATGGCCCTTACTAGAGTATTTAGGAGGTTTAGAGTTAGCTGTGAAGGGGAGACACCTACCAAGCTCTCACATGTGGACACTTTCAACCAACACAGCCTGCACCGAATGGGAATTACAAAGACTGTTGGTGGTTGGATCAAGGGCTCTGAAGAAAGAGCTGAGGAGAGAGCTGAGGAAAGAGCTGAAGACAGAACTGAAGGCAGAGTAGAAGAAGAAGGTCCATCTTCTCCTGTACATGATTTCAGGGCAGCTTCACCAGATACCCAGTTCATTCATGATACTGAGGCTGGCCCTTCTGAGTTTACTAGGATGCCCACACCAGTGTATCAGCCAGAGAGCAGAGCACCTCATTCAGAGTTCAGACTGGCTGACGATCAGATCGAGCATATATCTCAGCGTGTGGCTTCTTTGTTGTCTAGCCAGTGGAGTAGTACTTCTTTTGCACCTGGAGCTACTTTTTCTGATCAGACCATTACTCCCCACATCTCCACTATATTTCAGATGATTTCAGATCAGTCCGTCAGGATACAGCAGCTTGAGGATACTGTCTGGAGACTTACTGGCAGAGTTCTTGACTTGCAGGGACAAGTCCTTGCATTGGCCCATCCCCAGCCACAGGAGTCTACCATTGAGGTCACAGACCTCACTGCAGAGGCTGGCAGGCTCAGAGGAGCACTAGAAGGTGGATATGAGCTACTGAGGAAAGAGATCAGAGGATCGAGTGAGCATGCTACCACCCAGTTCACTGCTCTACTTCAATCTGTTTCCAGAGCACTGAACGTACTTGATTCTATCAGACTCATGATATCAGCCCTAGTATCTCAGCGTTCTCAGCCTCCCAGTTCATCTCGTTCTCCTACTCATGGCAGAGGCAGACGGGGTAGAGGACGCACTTCTGATCCATCATCTTCTCATACCAGATCTGATGACTCCGATCCATGATTTATCTTGATCATTGACTTATCTTGATCTTTACTAGGTTCTAGGAGTTAGTATCTTGTTCTAGGATCTATACCTTGGGGCTATGTATTGACATTTAGCTGGTTGAATTTTATGTATTGAAACAATTATGATATTAATGAAATCATCTTTTACCTATATCTTTGTAATGATTATATTTTGGTTATATTTCAATCTCTGATATGTTATCTTCTCCTTGTTGTTGTTTGCTATTGATAATTGCTATATTAAGGGGGAGCAAACATCTGTGAAAAACTCTAAAGAGGAAGAAATTAAAGAATATTTTCAGAAAAGGAAAAGAAAGAGTTAACTATGTTTGATGATGTCAAAAAGGGGAAGAAATTAAAATTAAACAAAAATTGAAATTAGACAAAAAGCAAAACCCTAAATTATGAGAAAAAGGGGGAGAAATTAAATTAAAACAAATATTGAAGAAATTAAACAAATATTGGAGAAATTAGACAAAAACAAGGATTGAAAGATTAAACAAAACTTTGAGAAATTTTGGTATCGAAATTTGGTATCAGACAGAGAAATTTGGTATCAGACAGAACTTTAATCCATCAAAAGCAAAATCATGAGTACAATGCAAATAAGTATTTTTTTATATATATGCTCTGATATTCAAACTTGCTTTTGAAATTTTACTCACCTTGAGACATCAATAAGAAATTTGTTTTACTCTGATACATCCTACAATTTTTTTCAACTTGATCTGATACATGATAACATTTGATCCGATACAGTGTGAAGGTTTCTCTAAAATATTATAACATTTGCTCTGATACTGTATGAAATTTTCTCTGATACATTAAAAATTTTCTTGCTCTGATACATTATAAAATCTTTTCTGATATCATTGTAAAAATTATTTTTGCTCTGATACATAGAAAAAGTTATTTATCTTCTCTTGCTCTGAAATATCTTGAACTCAAAATGATCTAATACCCTTTTCAAATCTTTAAGAAAATGGACAAACTATTTTTGCATTTATATTACATGCCAAAAGAATCATACTCTTTTCAAGCATATACACCCATAATGGATTCTTTTGAAATTAATGCATTAACATAAATATTTTTGTTCATATGTTTTGTCATCATCAAAAAGGGGGAGATTGTTGCTCCTAGATTGATTTTGATGATTACAAAGCAGATTGAAGGGATACAAACAATTGAAAAAGTCCTTATGCTCTTCAAGGGCAAAATCATAATTTCACTAAAATCCTGATTTGATAGTACCATTTGGTAGAACAAATGATTTGAAATCTATTGGTAAAAATTTTATTGTGTTTGGACTTATATTTTTGAAGTTATGAAGGTTTGAAGTGCATGAGTCGACTCATGAGTCAACTCATGACACTATGAGCTGAATGGCACGCAAAAAATTCTCATGGCACGCTGGATTTTTGACTTGGCACGACCTGTGAGTCGACTCATGAGTCGACCCACAAGGCATGAGTCGACTCATGAGTCGACCTCTGCTGATTTGAGCCTAAAAATCCAGAAATCAGACCTTCTGGTCTGTTGCAACAGAAGTCGACTCATGAGTCGACTCCTGAAGCATGAGTCGACTCATGAGTCGACCCCTGCGACGGGAAATATCAGCAACGGCTATTTTTTTGTCCATTTTAATTGCCATTTATGCTTCCTAAAAATCCTCTAACGGCTCTTTATCTGCCTAAATTGTTTTCTCTTGCTACTAATGCCATAAAATGCTTAAAATGGTGAAAGGAAATTGCAGATTAAATAGCAGATCAAATTGCAAAGAAAAGGTGTGGAAATCAGGAGATCAAACGTGAGATCAAAAGAGAAGAGAGGATCCTAAATCTGAGATCAACGAAATATTCAAGAAGAAGAGAGAGGATCCACAATATTCAAGAGAGTTTGTGAAAAAGAAAAGCAAGAGCATTCAAAGAGAGAATCTTTCAAGTCGATTGTTTTCAACCTTGATCTAGAGATCGTTCAAAGCTTTCAAGAGATCTTCAATCAACAATCAACCTCTTCTCAAGCGTTCAACCGTTCATTCATCTTGAGAAAATCTGAAAAAGAGGTTCTTCATTTGAGTAAAGCTTTTATTGTTATATTTGCTCATTTAAGGAGCTGTTATTGTATTCATCTGTGCTCTAAATATTCTTACTCTTTGTGAGTTTTTGCTCTTGTTTTTGGAGGATTTCCAAAACAAGGAAAGGTTGATCCGAACCTGAAATCGGAGTGTTTTGGGTTTGCTTGTACCCGGGAAACAAGTGTTCTAGCTTGGGATAGCTAGGGTCCGAGTTTCCGACGTCTTGTATTCTAGCTTGGGATAGCTAGTGTCGGAGTTTCCGACGTTTTGTATTCGGGTTGAATACAAAGGATAGTGGATTAAAATTCCCAAGTGGGATCTTGGGGAGTGGACGTAGGTGCAAGGTTAGCACCGAACCACTATAAATCCTTGTGTTTGTGGTGTGCTTTATCGCTTTATCTTATTTCTTTATTATATCCTTGCAATACTGCTTTAGTTAATTAATATTGATTTAAAGCCATTGTTTTGTTCTTCATAAGTTATCTGTTGGGCTTAAAATTTTTAGAAACCCAATTCACCCCCCCTCTTGGGTTGCATAGCTGGGCAACATCAAGTATCACGCTCCCTTCATCCGTTTTGGTGTACACAGCGAACCAAGACCGATTTGGGGAGTAGTGATGCGAACAGGCTGAATCCAGAGTCCATACATCTGTATTTTGCCTGTGACCATCTGATACCACCAAGAGATCATCCTCCACCTCACTATCAGCCACCATACTTAGTGCATCAGATCCCCCCTTATCTTCCTTCTGATTCTTCCACTGTGAGCAATCTCGTTTGAAGTGCCCGATCTCATTACACTTGTAGCACCTGGCTTCCTTCTTACTCCTTCTCTTTCGAGACTTTGACCATTCCCTTGACTTGTCTCTTTCCCTTTCTCTTCCTAATCTCTCCCCCATGGCCAAGCCTTCCTGGAGAGTACCTTCCTTGGTCAATTTCTCTCACTGTTCATTGGACCGCAGCACCGAGACCATGTCTTCATACTCTAGGGTCTCCTTGCCGTAGAGCAGCGTCATCACCAATGGATCATAGGAAGGGGGCAGTGAGCATAGCAGTAGTAATGACTTATCTTCCTTCTCCATCTTCACCCTGATGTTCGGCAACTCATTGCATACCTGATCGAATTTTTGGGTGTGACCCAAGACATCTCCACCTTCCTACATCCGAAGGCTGTACAGTCTCTTCTTCAACATCAGCTTGTTGTACATATTTTTTTCCATATACATGGTATGCAACTTCGATCATAAATCTTTTGGGGTCCTCTTCTCTAACATCAAATAGAGTGCCACATCCGCCAAACATCTTCTAATCACAGAACGAGCCTTCTTCTCTAGGGACATCCACTAACAATCCGTCATCTCTTCAGACTTCTCCTCCAAAGCCTGATCTAGATCTACTGGAACCAAAAGATCTTTTACCCAAACTTTTCATATGAAAAATTTTTTTTTTCCTATCAAACTTCTCAAAATCAACCTTAATGTTGCTTCCCATGGCTGGATCCAAATCAAAAACACAATAAAACTCCAAGGGATTTGAGAAATACCTTGACTGGGTCCTTGCTAAAATTTTAGCCTTTGAAGATTTTCAATTTCTGGAGTCTCTTTCTTTCTCCACACAACTCGTAGTCTGATACCAATTATTGGAGCAACTCCCTCAAGTTGTGGATGTCAGGAAATAGTAAAGACCAGGTCATGGAGGTCCTTGAAGGTCAGCAACCAAGCAAAACAAAAATAACTTTCAGGATTTTAGCAGCCTTATAAATCCTATTGGCAGAATATTTTTCTGTGATTTGAACCTCTTCTCCATCAGATCTGAAACCTACCTTTTGGAACCTGAAAGTATTCTTGATGAAGCTTCCAAAAAATAAAAAATAAGATGTGGAACTCCTCTTGGGCGGCCAAGAGGGGGTGCACAAAAAAGGGGGCATGCACAAGGAGGGCGCTAGAAACCCTAGCGCCTCCTTTCTTTCCTTTTTGAGGTGGGCGGCCAAAAAACCCTAGGGTTTTTTGCTGCTAGGATATGGAGAAGATCATAGAGAGGGAGGAATAAAGAGAGAGAAGGTTAGGGAGAAAATAGTTTTGGTATTCCTTCGATTCATCGAGTCAGAATATAATGTATCTTTATATACAAGGTCAATGTGACCCACCCCAAAAACTTTTCTGGCTAACTCAATATAAGATTGCGCTCACCCAAGTCCATATATACCCATGACTTAACCTAATCTCATAATCTTGAACTCAATCCTAGCCTAAATATAAGTTAGCCCCTCAAGGTCAAAAATCTCTAAAACTCAAGATCCAAAAGGCTGACAGCCTTTCGCCCTAGGGCCCAAATTAGCCCTAGAAACTCTATGACCACCTCATGGACTTTAGATCTTAGCCTTAGTTTTAGTCTCCTAAGTATTGAGAGCACCACAAAAAGCCCAATACAAGTGAAGCTATCAAGGAAGCTGTCTGGATGAAGAAGTTCATCACTGAGTTGGGTGTAGTTTCTGAGATTAAGAATCCAGTACCACTTTACTGTGATAATACTGGAGCAGTTGCTCAAGCAAAAGAACCAATGTCTCATTATAAATTTAAGTATATTCTAAGATGCTTCCATCTCATTTGTGAAATAGTCAAAAGACAAGATGTAGTTATGGAACGAGTAGAAACAAAGAACAACATAGTAGACCCATTCACTAAAGCTCTACCACCGCAGCAGCTCGATCGCCACCTCGATTGTATGGAGATAAAATACAAGGGCGATTGGCTTTAGTGCAAATAGAAGATTGAAAAGAATATGCCCTACAAGCCATTCAAAATTTATATTTTGATGGATTTTTTTATAATCTTTCAGACTCATGTAATCAATATTTTATAAATAAAATATATTTATTTTTCATCATGTGCTGTATCTTATTTTTGTAATGATTATGATGAACTTCATAAATCAGGATAATGGCTTTAGGGTTATGATAAGATCAAACCTATGAGATCTAAAATTCTAAAAATTTTGATTTAGAATATTCTTAGTCATAGGAGTATTGAGTAGGAGATCATGTTCCAGATAGACTAGCACTTCCTATGTATGCTCGATGGAGAGGGTGGCTAATCTCATAAGCTACTTGTGTGAGATACTAATATAAAAATGTAAGTGCTCATTAGAGAATGAGTTCATTGAATTGATCTGATTTAAGAAATATCTTATGAAATCTACTTATCCATCAAAAAATATTTTCTTATAATGGGAGTTGTGCATGTAATCCTTTGATCTGAGACTACCATAAAATCTTATATATGTAAATTCATATTTTAGTTTATACTCATTCATAACTTAGTCATGTACGGGATGATCTGGATATGATAGAATATGGATAGAGATTATGAGTAGGTCAACATAAAATCGATCACTCCTGGTAAGAGGAGATCGCATCCTACTTTCTCTGATCGATTGATGATTCAAGAAGACTTTGATCAAAATAAAATAAAAATTAAAAAAAAAAAATATCTTATTAATTAAATCATCATTAAAGATTAAAAAAAATATAAATATGATATTAAATTGGATATCATTCTATATCTAGAGTCATATTCGGGATGCAGGGTGATCGCAGCATCAAATTGCACAGTAGCTTTCCACTAAAGGATATTTTTGGTATTTTTATTAAAATATCATATCTTCTAGGTAGACATGATATGTTGCTAGACATTAATCTTATCTTGTGAGTTTGATCAAATTAAAGAGTTTAATTCGATTGTCAATTAGAAGAGTTCTAATTGCTGAAATCAGGTTAGCTCGATTGGATCTAGTTCGGTCAGATTAAATTCTAATCAAATCAGATCGATTTGCACTTAGATCTACTACTAGATAGATGTGGAATCCAATGGATCATACATAAAGAAAATTGATCAAAGATCTAATTGGATTAGATCATATTTCCAAAATAGACATGCTAGCAGATGTTGCAAATCCTAGCTCCTTGTTTCGAATCAGATTTGAAATTGATTCCAATTTGGGCTAATTAAATCTAAATTAATTCAAACCAATTTTGGGTTTAAGTTGGATCAACCCATGTTGGATGAACCAAGGATTAGGCACCATAAAACCTAGTTCCCACATGCCAAAATTTTTTCTTGCACATGGGATTTGTTTTATGCGCAGAGATGAGTTGGCATCCCATGAGATGAGATGCCCCTTCCTTGATCTTATCTTTTAGTTCCATGCTGAAATAATTCATGGTGAATCATGATTTAATTGTAGGTGTAGATGAGTCCTTCTGTGGCTAAATCACTTCATGGTTTATTTGTGAAAATTTGATAAGATTTGGAAACCTAGCCAAGTTAATCCATGCACCTAATATAGAGTCCAATCTGTTAAGGACTCTTAAATGATTCATGCCTCCTTTAATTCTGATTTTTTCTCCATGCCATCTCCAGGTTAGCACCTCAATTGTGGTCCCTTGGATGGCTAAGATGTGCTAATCTATGGTGGAGAAAAATTATGCCCAATGAAGCCTCACGATGCATCAAAGAAACATTGGCAAAAAATATTCTGAAGAGTCTTTCTGCATGAAGCATCTCTTGGATTCCTTTTCTGATGTTTGCCATGTGTCAAATGCTTCCAAATGAGTGTGAAAATTAGACTTGGGGTGTAAGATAATCTATATGGGCATGAGATGTCGCATGGAGAGGGTGCGAGTCAAATCTGAATGCATCCCATCGCTAACTATTTAAAGGGGGCTGCATTGGGGATTCATTTCATTCAGATTTCTAATTCTTTCTCTTCTTTCCTACATCCTCTCTCTATTGTCCAATTAGTATATTTCTTTTTTTGTTAGGACAAGTCCAAAAATATTAAAGACAAGTCTGATTTTAGGATAAAGACTAGGAAGAGATTTAAGGAAGATAAGGAGACAAGAAAGGTAGAGATAGGAAGGCTAGGAGGAAAGGAAGAAGGTTTTAAGGTTCTTCTATTCAAAAAAATTCTCAGAGTGAGAATTTTAAAGGAAAATTATTTTAAAGAGTTGGTGTCCAAATCATAGCTCTGTGTGGATCATCATTGGAGGATGAATGCTTGAGTGCCTGATGGAGGTTCTGTTGAAATTTTGGAATAAGTATTACAAGTATTCTTCTATAGCTTAAATTTTATTATGAATATATTATATATAATTATTAATCATCAAAGAGGTACTAGTTTAAAAATTTATATTTAAAATTTTTTAATTTAAATTTTTAAAAATCCATTATACTTCCACTGTGCATGTTCTCCCTGAAACCCTACAATGATTCATTCCCTAGCTTGGTTATGTGATCCTTATGTGGGGTATTCTGGATATAATGAAGTATATATAGAGGTTGTGAGTGATCAATAAAAGATTAATCACTCCTAATAATAGGAGTGAACATCCTATGTGATCTCATAGGTTGATGATTCTGAAAATCTTGAGCCAAAGTAGGATGATAATTAGAAAAAAAAATTAATATATTATTAATTGAATCATCACCATCTGATCGAGATATTATAGATAAGCTTTTGGATTTGATATGATTTCATATCTACAGCTCATCTGAGATGTTGTATAATCGAAGGAATAAATTATACGGTAACTTACCGTTGAAGGATAATTTTGATATTTTTATCAAATTCTATCTCTTCTGGATAATCATGATATATGCTAGATATTAATCTTGACTTATGGATTCATAAGAATTAAAGAAGTTAAATTCAAAATTAATTAGAAAGAGTTTTAATTAATTGGTACAATTAGGCTGACCTAATCTAATCAGATTAGGATTAGATCAAGAGCCTGAGTCTACTGCTGCCTAGATTTGAAACCCAATGGGTCACACACTTTGAGATTTGATCTTGATCTGATTTAATTAAGATTTAATATAAATCCTAGGAATTAATTTGATATGCTAGCATATTGTATTAACCCAAATTTTCAATTAGGTTAGTTCAAGGTATTTGAGCTTAACCTAACCTATTGCCTTTGATCTAATTGGATTAGATCTAAATTAATTAGTTTCTTATCTTAACATGGAAGTGTTCCATGTGAACTAAAACTCCTCCATGTCACCCACTTGAAAGTTCATGCAAAAAATTATTAATGGATGCCTACTTATTTGTGGTGAGAAGGAGGTGTCCTTCTCACTTAAGACTCTTAACAACCTCTTCTTATTCCATCGATTTTCTTAAATTATCACACATCTTATTTATGGGGAATTATTGGATGCTGAAGGAGAAGAGTCCTTCTATTTGAAGGACTCTTCCATGCCATTTAATTCACATAGAGAATTTATTCTCCATGTGAGAATATGGAGCACCAAGAGTTTGGTGTCTCCTTGGTCTCCTTCACATCCCTTCATGCCTTATATAAAGGGCACGGTACTTATGGGATAAGTGCTGAAAATTTTTTGGCTGTTAGGTGGTGTAATAAGAGAGGAAAAGACAAGAAAATCAGAGAAAAAGATAGAAAAAATAAGAGTGGAAAAATAGAAAGAAGAGGGAAGAGGAAAAGGAAAGTAAAGGGTTGCTTGTCCTAGGGTTTGATTTTTTCAATTATTAGAGTTTCAAATCAAATTTAGATGGTAAGATCTCTTGAGAAGAGATTCTTAGTGTAGTCTTAGTGGAGGTTTCAAAGGCTATAGGTGGTAGTGTTAACCGTTCCTTAAGAAGAAAGCCGGCAGTGTTCTTGTGAAGAAGGTTGCAGAACTACTTTAGTTGGGAAGGACCCTGATCATTTTTCGTGTGGTTCACCGTTGGAGGGCTTCTACTTTGGATCCTTGTAAAGATTCTTTTGTTATCTAACTACCAACTTTAGAAAAGTATAACTTCTATCTCATTGCATGTTTGTTTTGGTTTGATTGGTATCTACAAGATGATTCTAGGATTTGAGTTCTGATATGCTGGTTTTGATTATTAAAACTGATTTCATGCATGTTAAAAATTTTTAAAATTTATATTCTACTGTATGATCGAAATTCAATTAATTACTATTAGAGCCATCTTTATTAGAATAAATTAAACAAATACTGTTATTGGGTATAAAAATAATCCCAGCCGAAGTTCGTAAGAGGCCAACCCTCCAAGGACTCTCCCGGCTTCCGACCTTGTACGACATCTTTTCTGAACTCCTCCGACCGTCCGAGCTTCCACAATACCATCCAAACTCCTCTAACAGTCGACCTTCCTAGTGTCCTCCAGATTCCTCCAATGGACGAACTCCTATCATGCCATCCGGACTTCTCCAATAATGAGCTCCTCCATTCATCTACCGGACTGCTCCAAATGCTCCCTGGACTTCACTATCAGCCGACTTTCTATAGTGATCGACTACTCTCCGAATCTCTTCCAGACTTCTTCCAGTCGCGATCGACTTTACTCCAAACTTCTTTCGAACTTTATCGATAATCGAGCTTCTCCAGCAGCAGGACTTCTACAGTAACCAGACTCCATCCAAGTTTTTACGGTGGTCGACCACCTT
>NC_025997.2:82206013-82310432 GCF_000442705.2 Elaeis guineensis
AACACGTTCTTCACTTAGAGATGTACTTAATCATTGTGCTTTTGTATCTCAACTTGAACCTAAAACTTTTGAAGAAGCTGAAAATGATCATAACTGGATTAATGCTATGCAAGAAGAACTCAGTCAATTTGAAAGAAATAATGTTTGGACCTTAGTGAAAAGACCTAAAGATTATTCAATAATTGGCACAAAATGGGTCTTTAGAAAACAATTAGATGAGCATGGAAATGTAATTAGAAATAAAGCAAGACTGGTTGCTAAGGGATATAATCAATAAGAAGGAATTGATTTTGATGAAACCTTTGCACCTGTTGCTAGATTAGAAGCCATTAGACTTCTACTTGCTTATGCTTGCTTTATGAAATTCAAACTATTTCAAATGGATGTTAAAAGTGCATTTTTAAATGGATATATTTCTGAAGAAGTATATGTAGAACAACCCCTGGATTTGAAAATCATGCTTTTCCCAATCATGTCTTTAGATTAAATAAAGCTTTATATGGTCTAAAACAAGCACCTAGAGCATGGTATGAAAGGCTAAGCAAATTTCTACTAAATAATGGTTTCTCAAGAGGCAATGTAGACACAACCCTATTTATTAGAAGAAACCAAAATGATATGCTAATTATACAAATTTATGTTGATGACATAATTTTTGGGTCTACTAATGAATCCCTTTGTCAAGACTTTGCTAAGCTTATGCAGGGAGAGTTCGAGATGAGCATGATGGGAGAACTCACTTTCTTTCTCGGACTCCAAATCAAACAATCAAAAGAGGGAATCTCCATCACCCAAAGCAAGTACACCAAGGAACTACTCAAAAGATTTGGAATGGAGAACTGCAAACCTATTGGCACACCAATGAGTCCCTCAAGTAAGCTTGACAAGGATGATGAAGGTAAAAGCGTAGACTTAAAATACTACAGAGGTATGATTGGCTCATTATTATATCTAACTGCAAGTAGGCCTGATATCATGTTTAGTGTTTGCTTATGTGCAAGATATCAATCTAATCCTAAGGAATCTCATTTGAATGCTGTTAAAAGAATCCTTAGATACTTAAATGGTACACAAACTATAGGGTTATGGTACTCTAAGGACTCACAAATTAATTTGTTAGGATATTCTGATGCTGATTTTGCTAGATGTAAATTAGATAGAAAAAGCACAAGTGGAACTTGCCAATTCCTTGGAGTTAACCTAATCTCATGGTTTAGCAAGAAACAAAATTCGGTGGCACTGTCTACGGCTGAGGCCGAATACATTGCAGCCGGAAGTTGTTGTGCTCAAATCTTGTGGATTAAGCAACAACTCGAAGATTTTGGAATCAAACTTAATGAAACTCCAATAAAATGTGACAATACAAGTGCCATAAATCTATCTAAAAATCCAATACAACACTCAAGATCTAAACATATTGAAATAAGACATCATTTTATAAGAGAACATGTTCAAAACAAAAATATAATTCTTGAATATGTTTGCACTGAAAATCAATTAGCCGATATCTTTACAAAGGCCCTTAGTGAGGATAGATTCTGTGAAATTAGGAGAAATCTAGGAATTCTAGATCCATTTGCCTAAACTTCTCTTAATTATTATCAAATATTCTTAGAGCTCAATTTCCAACAACTATCCTGGTTCCAAAAGCTCAATTTTATCACTCTAAAAACTTATCATTGAGCAAAATTCCTTCTCCCAAAATTTTGAATTTTTCTGAAATTTATTTGCATTTTTCCTGATTTTCTGAACTTCATGAGTCGACCCCCATGAGTCGACTCAATGGCAAACTTGTAAATCCCACCAACTTCCATCGGGTTCATTGTTTTTAAAACGGGAAACCCTGTTTATGAGACGACTCATCTTCTCGTCGTCTTCCTTCCGAAAGCCATCCTCTCCAACTCTTTTTGCTCCAAATCCAAGGATCAATTCTGAGGCAATTCTCCCTCCTTCTCTCCACCAAAAATTGCCTCCTTGAAAAGGACTTTTCTGTGCTTTCTCGCAGTGATAGGCGCGGGTGGAACGTGCCCTAGAACTTCACCGTTCATTCAAAATCCACTTCTTTTCTCCACCAAAATTCTTCTTTACTCTTTTGTGATCCCTCCTCCACTGAATTTAAGTCTTCTTGTCTGCTACTTTATTGGATATGGCTCCAAAGATGAAACTTTCCCAAAGGAGGAAATCAATCCGAGAGCCTGAGGAAATTGTCCGAAAGAAAAGGCATGCTCAGTCTTCCACTGTTCCCAATTCAGTTTCAGTACCTGCTCAAGGTCCCTCTCAATCCTCCATAAGCCCCAGTGTAAATCTTCTTTCTGATAGAAAAGTAGAAACCGGGAAAAATATAGATTTTCGGTTCTTTGAGAAAGAAGGCTTTACTTTTGCAAGTAAGATCACAAATCAAGGATGGAAACTCTACTGCTCTCTTAAGGAAGTCACCTATGTTGATCCAGTCAGAGAATTCTACCAGAACCTAAATTATGGAAACGGGTCTGTGACTTCAACTGTAAAGGAGATTGACATCTGTTTGGATTCTAGGATATTGGGAGAGATACTTCAGTTGCCTAGTGAAGGATACTCATATATGGAACTCCCAATTAAAGAAGAAGGGATCAGAATTATCTTAGGAGAAGATTTTTCAGGAAGTTTAAACAGATTGGAAGCAAAGCTACTGTCCATTGAGATGAGGGTCCTGCATCAGATTGTAACGAAACTCTTCTTTCCTCGGAGTGGTAGACATGACTTACTATCTGGCAAAGATGTATGTGTCATGTTTCATATCATCACTCAGACCCCCCTAAACCTCCCTGCACTTATGATAGAGGCCATGAGAGAAACTTTGAACAGATCCAAGGCACACTTGCCTTATGGTATGGCCCTTACTAGAGTATTTAGGAGGTTTAGAGTTAGCTGTGAAGGGGAGACACCTACCAAGCTCTCACATGTGGACACTTTCAACCAACACAGCCTGCACCGAATGGGAATTACAAAGACTGTTGGTGGTTGGATCAAGGGCTCTGAAGAAAGAGCTGAGGAGAGAGCTGAGGAAAGAGCTGAAGACAGAACTGAAGGCAGAGTAGAAGAAGAAGGTCCATCTTCTCCTGTACATGATTTCAGGGCAGCTTCACCAGATACCCAGTTCATTCATGATACTGAGGCTGGCCCTTCTGAGTTTACTAGGATGCCCACACCAGTGTATCAGCCAGAGAGCAGAGCACCTCATTCAGAGTTCAGACTGGCTGACGATCAGATCGAGCATATATCTCAGCGTGTGGCTTCTTTGTTGTCTAGCCAGTGGAGTAGTACTTCTTTTGCACCTGGAGCTACTTTTTCTGATCAGACCATTACTCCCCACATCTCCACTATATTTCAGATGATTTCAGATCAGTCCGTCAGGATACAGCAGCTTGAGGATACTGTCTGGAGACTTACTGGCAGAGTTCTTGACTTGCAGGGACAAGTCCTTGCATTGGCCCATCCCCAGCCACAGGAGTCTACCATTGAGGTCACAGACCTCACTGCAGAGGCTGGCAGGCTCAGAGGAGCACTAGAAGGTGGATATGAGCTACTGAGGAAAGAGATCAGAGGATCGAGTGAGCATGCTACCACCCAGTTCACTGCTCTACTTCAATCTGTTTCCAGAGCACTGAACGTACTTGATTCTATCAGACTCATGATATCAGCCCTAGTATCTCAGCGTTCTCAGCCTCCCAGTTCATCTCGTTCTCCTACTCATGGCAGAGGCAGACGGGGTAGAGGACGCACTTCTGATCCATCATCTTCTCATACCAGATCTGATGACTCCGATCCATGATTTATCTTGATCATTGACTTATCTTGATCTTTACTAGGTTCTAGGAGTTAGTATCTTGTTCTAGGATCTATACCTTGGGGCTATGTATTGACATTTAGCTGGTTGAATTTTATGTATTGAAACAATTATGATATTAATGAAATCATCTTTTACCTATATCTTTGTAATGATTATATTTTGGTTATATTTCAATCTCTGATATGTTATCTTCTCCTTGTTGTTGTTTGCTATTGATAATTGCTATATTAAGGGGGAGCAAACATCTGTGAAAAACTCTAAAGAGGAAGAAATTAAAGAATATTTTCAGAAAAGGAAAAGAAAGAGTTAACTATGTTTGATGATGTCAAAAAGGGGAAGAAATTAAAATTAAACAAAAATTGAAATTAGACAAAAAGCAAAACCCTAAATTATGAGAAAAAGGGGGAGAAATTAAATTAAAACAAATATTGAAGAAATTAAACAAATATTGGAGAAATTAGACAAAAACAAGGATTGAAAGATTAAACAAAACTTTGAGAAATTTTGGTATCGAAATTTGGTATCAGACAGAGAAATTTGGTATCAGACAGAACTTTAATCCATCAAAAGCAAAATCATGAGTACAATGCAAATAAGTATTTTTTTATATATATGCTCTGATATTCAAACTTGCTTTTGAAATTTTACTCACCTTGAGACATCAATAAGAAATTTGTTTTACTCTGATACATCCTACAATTTTTTTCAACTTGATCTGATACATGATAACATTTGATCCGATACAGTGTGAAGGTTTCTCTAAAATATTATAACATTTGCTCTGATACTGTATGAAATTTTCTCTGATACATTAAAAATTTTCTTGCTCTGATACATTATAAAATCTTTTCTGATATCATTGTAAAAATTATTTTTGCTCTGATACATAGAAAAAGTTATTTATCTTCTCTTGCTCTGAAATATCTTGAACTCAAAATGATCTAATACCCTTTTCAAATCTTTAAGAAAATGGACAAACTATTTTTGCATTTATATTACATGCCAAAAGAATCATACTCTTTTCAAGCATATACACCCATAATGGATTCTTTTGAAATTAATGCATTAACATAAATATTTTTGTTCATATGTTTTGTCATCATCAAAAAGGGGGAGATTGTTGCTCCTAGATTGATTTTGATGATTACAAAGCAGATTGAAGGGATACAAACAATTGAAAAAGTCCTTATGCTCTTCAAGGGCAAAATCATAATTTCACTAAAATCCTGATTTGATAGTACCATTTGGTAGAACAAATGATTTGAAATCTATTGGTAAAAATTTTATTGTGTTTGGACTTATATTTTTGAAGTTATGAAGGTTTGAAGTGCATGAGTCGACTCATGAGTCAACTCATGACACTATGAGCTGAATGGCACGCAAAAAATTCTCATGGCACGCTGGATTTTTGACTTGGCACGACCTGTGAGTCGACTCATGAGTCGACCCACAAGGCATGAGTCGACTCATGAGTCGACCTCTGCTGATTTGAGCCTAAAAATCCAGAAATCAGACCTTCTGGTCTGTTGCAACAGAAGTCGACTCATGAGTCGACTCCTGAAGCATGAGTCGACTCATGAGTCGACCCCTGCGACGGGAAATATCAGCAACGGCTATTTTTTTGTCCATTTTAATTGCCATTTATGCTTCCTAAAAATCCTCTAACGGCTCTTTATCTGCCTAAATTGTTTTCTCTTGCTACTAATGCCATAAAATGCTTAAAATGGTGAAAGGAAATTGCAGATTAAATAGCAGATCAAATTGCAAAGAAAAGGTGTGGAAATCAGGAGATCAAACGTGAGATCAAAAGAGAAGAGAGGATCCTAAATCTGAGATCAACGAAATATTCAAGAAGAAGAGAGAGGATCCACAATATTCAAGAGAGTTTGTGAAAAAGAAAAGCAAGAGCATTCAAAGAGAGAATCTTTCAAGTCGATTGTTTTCAACCTTGATCTAGAGATCGTTCAAAGCTTTCAAGAGATCTTCAATCAACAATCAACCTCTTCTCAAGCGTTCAACCGTTCATTCATCTTGAGAAAATCTGAAAAAGAGGTTCTTCATTTGAGTAAAGCTTTTATTGTTATATTTGCTCATTTAAGGAGCTGTTATTGTATTCATCTGTGCTCTAAATATTCTTACTCTTTGTGAGTTTTTGCTCTTGTTTTTGGAGGATTTCCAAAACAAGGAAAGGTTGATCCGAACCTGAAATCGGAGTGTTTTGGGTTTGCTTGTACCCGGGAAACAAGTGTTCTAGCTTGGGATAGCTAGGGTCCGAGTTTCCGACGTCTTGTATTCTAGCTTGGGATAGCTAGTGTCGGAGTTTCCGACGTTTTGTATTCGGGTTGAATACAAAGGATAGTGGATTAAAATTCCCAAGTGGGATCTTGGGGAGTGGACGTAGGTGCAAGGTTAGCACCGAACCACTATAAATCCTTGTGTTTGTGGTGTGCTTTATCGCTTTATCTTATTTCTTTATTATATCCTTGCAATACTGCTTTAGTTAATTAATATTGATTTAAAGCCATTGTTTTGTTCTTCATAAGTTATCTGTTGGGCTTAAAATTTTTAGAAACCCAATTCACCCCCCCTCTTGGGTTGCATAGCTGGGCAACATCAAGTATCACGCTCCCTTCATCCGTTTTGGTGTACACAGCGAACCAAGACCGATTTGGGGAGTAGTGATGCGAACAGGCTGAATCCAGAGTCCATACATCTGTATTTTGCCTGTGACCATCTGATACCACCAAGAGATCATCCTCCACCTCACTATCAGCCACCATACTTAGTGCATCAGATCCCCCCTTATCTTCCTTCTGATTCTTCCACTGTGAGCAATCTCGTTTGAAGTGCCCGATCTCATTACACTTGTAGCACCTGGCTTCCTTCTTACTCCTTCTCTTTCGAGACTTTGACCATTCCCTTGACTTGTCTCTTTCCCTTTCTCTTCCTAATCTCTCCCCCATGGCCAAGCCTTCCTGGAGAGTACCTTCCTTGGTCAATTTCTCTCACTGTTCATTGGACCGCAGCACCGAGACCATGTCTTCATACTCTAGGGTCTCCTTGCCGTAGAGCAGCGTCATCACCAATGGATCATAGGAAGGGGGCAGTGAGCATAGCAGTAGTAATGACTTATCTTCCTTCTCCATCTTCACCCTGATGTTCGGCAACTCATTGCATACCTGATCGAATTTTTGGGTGTGACCCAAGACATCTCCACCTTCCTACATCCGAAGGCTGTACAGTCTCTTCTTCAACATCAGCTTGTTGTACATATTTTTTTCCATATACATGGTATGCAACTTCGATCATAAATCTTTTGGGGTCCTCTTCTCTAACATCAAATAGAGTGCCACATCCGCCAAACATCTTCTAATCACAGAACGAGCCTTCTTCTCTAGGGACATCCACTAACAATCCGTCATCTCTTCAGACTTCTCCTCCAAAGCCTGATCTAGATCTACTGGAACCAAAAGATCTTTTACCCAAACTTTTCATATGAAAAATTTTTTTTTTCCTATCAAACTTCTCAAAATCAACCTTAATGTTGCTTCCCATGGCTGGATCCAAATCAAAAACACAATAAAACTCCAAGGGATTTGAGAAATACCTTGACTGGGTCCTTGCTAAAATTTTAGCCTTTGAAGATTTTCAATTTCTGGAGTCTCTTTCTTTCTCCACACAACTCGTAGTCTGATACCAATTATTGGAGCAACTCCCTCAAGTTGTGGATGTCAGGAAATAGTAAAGACCAGGTCATGGAGGTCCTTGAAGGTCAGCAACCAAGCAAAACAAAAATAACTTTCAGGATTTTAGCAGCCTTATAAATCCTATTGGCAGAATATTTTTCTGTGATTTGAACCTCTTCTCCATCAGATCTGAAACCTACCTTTTGGAACCTGAAAGTATTCTTGATGAAGCTTCCAAAAAATAAAAAATAAGATGTGGAACTCCTCTTGGGCGGCCAAGAGGGGGTGCACAAAAAAGGGGGCATGCACAAGGAGGGCGCTAGAAACCCTAGCGCCTCCTTTCTTTCCTTTTTGAGGTGGGCGGCCAAAAAACCCTAGGGTTTTTTGCTGCTAGGATATGGAGAAGATCATAGAGAGGGAGGAATAAAGAGAGAGAAGGTTAGGGAGAAAATAGTTTTGGTATTCCTTCGATTCATCGAGTCAGAATATAATGTATCTTTATATACAAGGTCAATGTGACCCACCCCAAAAACTTTTCTGGCTAACTCAATATAAGATTGCGCTCACCCAAGTCCATATATACCCATGACTTAACCTAATCTCATAATCTTGAACTCAATCCTAGCCTAAATATAAGTTAGCCCCTCAAGGTCAAAAATCTCTAAAACTCAAGATCCAAAAGGCTGACAGCCTTTCGCCCTAGGGCCCAAATTAGCCCTAGAAACTCTATGACCACCTCATGGACTTTAGATCTTAGCCTTAGTTTTAGTCTCCTAAGTATTGAGAGCACCACAAAAAGCCCAATACAAGTGAAGCTATCAAGGAAGCTGTCTGGATGAAGAAGTTCATCACTGAGTTGGGTGTAGTTTCTGAGATTAAGAATCCAGTACCACTTTACTGTGATAATACTGGAGCAGTTGCTCAAGCAAAAGAACCAATGTCTCATTATAAATTTAAGTATATTCTAAGATGCTTCCATCTCATTTGTGAAATAGTCAAAAGACAAGATGTAGTTATGGAACGAGTAGAAACAAAGAACAACATAGTAGACCCATTCACTAAAGCTCTACCACCGCAGCAGCTCGATCGCCACCTCGATTGTATGGAGATAAAATACAAGGGCGATTGGCTTTAGTGCAAATAGAAGATTGAAAAGAATATGCCCTACAAGCCATTCAAAATTTATATTTTGATGGATTTTTTTATAATCTTTCAGACTCATGTAATCAATATTTTATAAATAAAATATATTTATTTTTCATCATGTGCTGTATCTTATTTTTGTAATGATTATGATGAACTTCATAAATCAGGATAATGGCTTTAGGGTTATGATAAGATCAAACCTATGAGATCTAAAATTCTAAAAATTTTGATTTAGAATATTCTTAGTCATAGGAGTATTGAGTAGGAGATCATGTTCCAGATAGACTAGCACTTCCTATGTATGCTCGATGGAGAGGGTGGCTAATCTCATAAGCTACTTGTGTGAGATACTAATATAAAAATGTAAGTGCTCATTAGAGAATGAGTTCATTGAATTGATCTGATTTAAGAAATATCTTATGAAATCTACTTATCCATCAAAAAATATTTTCTTATAATGGGAGTTGTGCATGTAATCCTTTGATCTGAGACTACCATAAAATCTTATATATGTAAATTCATATTTTAGTTTATACTCATTCATAACTTAGTCATGTACGGGATGATCTGGATATGATAGAATATGGATAGAGATTATGAGTAGGTCAACATAAAATCGATCACTCCTGGTAAGAGGAGATCGCATCCTACTTTCTCTGATCGATTGATGATTCAAGAAGACTTTGATCAAAATAAAATAAAAATTAAAAAAAAAAAATATCTTATTAATTAAATCATCATTAAAGATTAAAAAAAATATAAATATGATATTAAATTGGATATCATTCTATATCTAGAGTCATATTCGGGATGCAGGGTGATCGCAGCATCAAATTGCACAGTAGCTTTCCACTAAAGGATATTTTTGGTATTTTTATTAAAATATCATATCTTCTAGGTAGACATGATATGTTGCTAGACATTAATCTTATCTTGTGAGTTTGATCAAATTAAAGAGTTTAATTCGATTGTCAATTAGAAAGAGTTCTAATTGCTGAAATCAGGTTAGCTCGATTGGATCTAGTTCGGTCAGATTAAATTCTAATCAAATCAGATCGATTTGCACTTAGATCTACTACTAGATAGATGTGGAATCCAATGGATCATACATAAAGAAAATTGATCAAAGATCTAATTGGATTAGATCATATTTCCAAAATAGACATGCTAGCAGATGTTGCAAATCCTAGCTCCTTGTTTCGAATCAGATTTGAAATTGATTCCAATTTGGGCTAATTAAATCTAAATTAATTCAAACCAATTTTGGGTTTAAGTTGGATCAACCCATGGTTGGATGAACCAAGGATTAGGCACCATAAAACCTAGTTCCCACATGCCAAAAATTTTTTCTTGCACATGGGATTTGTTTTATGCGCAAGAGATGAGTTGGCATCCCATGAGATGAGATGCCCCTTCCTTGATCTTATCTTTTAGTTCCATGCTGAAATAATTCATGGTGAATCATGATTTAATTGTAGGTGTAGATGAGTCCTTCTGTGGCTAAATCACTTCATGGTTTATTTGTGAAAATTTGATAAGATTTGGAAACCTAGCCAAGTTAATCCATGCACCTAATATAGAGTCCAATCTGTTAAGGACTCTTAAAATGATTCATGCCTCCTTTAATTCTGATTTTTTCTCCATGCCATCTCCAGGTTAGCACCTCAATTGTGGTCCCTTGGATGGCTAAGATGTGCTAATCTATGGTGGAGAAAAATTATGCCCAATGAAGCCTCACGATGCATCAAAGAAACATTGGCAAAAAATATTCTGAAGAGTCTTTCTGCATGAAGCATCTCTTGGATTCCTTTTCTGATGTTTGCCATGTGTCAAATGCTTCCAAATGAGTGTGAAAATTAGACTTGGGGTGTAAGATAATCTATATGGGCATGAGATGTCGCATGGAGAGGGTGCGAGTCAAATCTGAATGCATCCCATCGCTAACTATTTAAAGGGGGCTGCATTGGGGATTCATTTCATTCAGATTTCTAATTCTTTCTCTTCTTTCCTACATCCTCTCTCTATTGTCCAATTAGTATATTTCTTTTTTTGTTAGGACAAGTCCAAAAATATTAAAGACAAGTCTGATTTTAGGATAAAGACCTAGGAAGAGATTTAAGGAAGATAAGGAGACAAGAAAGGTAGAGATAGGAAGGCTAGGAGGAAAGGAAGAAGGTTTTAAGGTTCTTCTATTCAAAAAAATTCTCAGAGTGAGAATTTTAAAGGAAAATTATTTTAAAGAGTTGGTGTCCAAATCATAGCTCTGTGTGGATCATCATTGGAGGATGAATGCTTGAGTGCCTGATGGAGGTTCTGTTGAAATTTTGGAATAAGTATTACAAGTATTCTTCTATAGCTTAAATTTTATTATGAATATATTATATATAATTATTAATCATCAAAGAGGTACTAGTTTAAAAATTTAATATTTAAAATTTTTTAATTTAAATTTTTAAAATCCATTATACTTCCACTGTGCATGTTCTCCCTGAAACCCTACAATGATTCATTCCCTAGCTTGGTTATGTGATCCTTATGTGGGGTATTCTGGATATAATGAAGTATATATAGAGGTTGTGAGTGATCAATAAAAGATTAATCACTCCTAATAATAGGAGTGAACATCCTATGTGATCTCATAGGTTGATGATTCTGAAAATCTTGAGCCAAAGTAGGATGATAATTAGAAAAAAAAAATTAATATATTATTAATTGAATCATCACCATCTGATCGAGATATATATAGATAAGCTTTTGGATTTGATATGATTTCATATCTACAGCTCATCTGAGATGTTGTATAATCGAAGGAATAAATTATACGGTAACTTACCGTTGAAGGATAATTTTGATATTTTTATCAAATTCTATCTCTTCTGGATAATCATGATATATTGCTAGATATTAATCTTGACTTATGGATTCATAAGAATTAAAGAAGTTAAATTCAAAAATTAATTAGAAAGAGTTTTAATTAATTGGTACAATTAGGCTGACCTAATCTAATCAGATTAGGATTAGATCAAGAGCCTGAGTCTACTGCTGCCTAGATTTGAAACCCAATGGGTCACACACTTTGAGATTTGATCTTGATCTGATTTAATTAAGATTTAATATAAATCCTAGGAATTAATTTGATATGCTAGCATATTGTATTAACCCAAATTTTCAATTAGGTTAGTTCAAAGGTATTTGAGCTTAACCTAACCTATTGCCTTTGATCTAATTGGATTAGATCTAAATTAATTAGTTTCTTATCTTAACATGGAAGTGTTCCATGTGAACTAAAACTCCTCCATGTCACCCACTTGAAAGTTCATGCAAAAAATTATTAATGGATGCCTACTTATTTGTGGTGAGAAGGAGGTGTCCTTCTCACTTAAGACTCTTAACAACCTCTTCTTATTCCATCGATTTTCTTAAATTATCACACATCTTATTTATGGGGAATTATTGGATGCTGAAGGAGAAGAGTCCTTCTATTTGAAGGACTCTTCCATGCCATTTAATTCACATAGAGAATTTATTCTCCATGTGAGAATATGGAGCACCAAGAGTTGGTGTCTCCTTGGTCTCCTTCACATCCCTTCATGCCTTATATAAAGGGCACGGTACTTATGGGATAAGTGCTGAAAATTTTTGGCTGTTAGGTGTGTAATAAGAGAGGAAAAGACAAGAAAAATCAGAGAAAAAGATAGAAAAAATAAGAGTGGAAAAAATAGAAAGAAGAGGGAAGAGGAAAAGGAAAGTAAAGGGTTGCTTGTCCTAGGGTTTGATTTTTTCAATTATTAGAGTTTCAAATCAAATTTAGATGGTAAGATCTCTTGAGAAGAGATTCTTAGTGTAGTCTTAGTGGAGGTTTCAAAGGCTATAGGTGGTAGTGTTAACCGTTCCTTAAGAAGAAAGCCGGCAGTGTTCTTGTGAAGAAAGGTTGCAGAACTACTTTAGTTGGGAAGGACCCTGATCATTTTTCGTGTGGTTCACCGTTGGAGGGCTTCTACTTTGGATCCTTGTAAAGATTCTTTTGTTATCTAACTACCAACTTTAGAAAGTATAACTTCTATCTCATTGCATGTTTGTTTTGGTTTGATTGGTATCTACAAGATGATTCTAGGATTTGAGTTCTGATATGCTGGTTTTGATTATTAAAACTGATTTCATGCATGTTAAAAATTTTTAAAATTTATATTCTACTGTATGATCGAAATTCAATAATACTATTAGAGCCATCTTTATTAGAATAAATTAAACAAATACTGTTATTGGGTATAAAATAATCCCAGCCGAAGTTCGTAAGAGGCCAACCCTCCAAGGACTCTCCCGGCTTCCGACCTTGTACGACATCTTTCTGAACTCCTCCGACCGTCCGAGCTTCCACAATACCATCCAAACTCCTCTAACAGTCGACCTTCCATAGTGTCCTCCAGATTCCTCCAATGGACGAACTCCTATCATGCCATCCGGACTTCTCCAATAATGAGCTCCTCCATTCATCTACCGGACTGCTCCAAATGCTCCCTGGACTTCACTATCAGCCGACTTTCTATAGTGATCGACTACTCTCCGAATCTCTTCCAGACTTCTTCCAGTCGCGATCGACTTTACTCCAAACTTCTTTCGAACTTTATCGATAATCGAGCTTCTCCAGCAGCAGGACTTCTACAGTAACCAGACTCCATCCAAGTTTTTACGGTGGTCGACCACCTTCTAAATTTCATCCGAGCTCCTACAAGAGCCGGACTCCATCCAAACTTCTACAGCGGATGGATCCCAGACGAACTTCTACAACGGACGGGCTCCACCAACCGGATCTCTACTCCGAACTTCTATTGCAAGTGGACTTCATCCGAGCTTCTACAATAAGAAGTCTCCATCCGAGCTTCCACAGCAACCGATCTTCGTCCGAGCTTCTACAGTAAGCGGCCTCCTTTCGAACTCCTACAAGAATCAGACTCCGTCTGAACTTCTACAATAGACTTGAATTCCAGACTCCTCCAGTGGTCGACCTTCCGTAGTGTCCTCAAGACTCCTCCAACGGATGAACTTTCATAATGCCTTTCGAACTCCACTATCGGTCGACCTTCTGCTGGATTCATCATGAAATCGGACCTCTCCAATGGACAATATTCAGACGAGCTTCTACATCAGATAAATTCCAGACGAACTTCTCTAGCAATCGGACTCCACTCGGATTTCTCCAACAAAAAGTTTTCGTCCGGGCTTCTGCAGCAGATGACTTCGATCTGTAGCATCAACGCCTAAGGCACCCAACAATAGCCTGTCAGCAACCTCAAAAATATTCGAGCTTCTCTCAGAATGCTGAGACAGAGAGCTATTCCGCTCCACCAGACGTCCCAACCGAGCTTCAGCCATTCGGCCCGAACTCTCTAGCAAGTCATGACAATGGACATCACTCTACTCTCTGTAACAAACTCCACGTGGCCTCACCACTCTCTGGCAGGTCACGACAACGGACACCACTCCACTCTCCGTAACAAACTTCACGTGGTGCTGAACGGCCCACTGACACCACTACCCTCCGTAACAAACTACACATGGCCCCGAACAGCCCACTACCAGACAGTTACGGATGTCACTGTCAAGCAATTACGCTCTCCCATCTATAAAAGAGACCCCCCAGATACATTATCCTCTAAGCTCTAAACTATATCTCGAAACTCTACTAAAATCCCATTCGAGTACTTCATTTTTGTTGAGGCAGAGTACTGACTTGAGTGTTAGAAGGTCTTACCGGAGCACCTCCAACTCCAATTTAGACTTTCCTTGCAGGTCTCGATGGCGGCCGCGATCCCTTCGACTTCAGCTTCTCTGGTGTCGGTGGAATTCTGCACCAATAGAATTGGCACTAGAGGAAGGGGCTGTGTCTTTGCAGGACCCTTGTTCTTAAAAGAGTACTCAATGGGACTATCTCCGGTCATCTTCTTCGATGTCTTCTTCTTCTTCTCCTGCCAGATCCCCACCTGATGCCTCCTCGAAAGGCATCCACCAGGCAATCTACGGCCTCCATGGCCAGATCTCAGCGAGATCCGCAAGCACCAGCCTCGTCTCCAGTTTTCCAGGCTCCTCCTCCACCGACAATGACAGTCTGCATGAAGCAATTTGACCTACTGGTTCAGCAGGTCAGGGGTCTCATCAAAGCGGTGTAGGCCATGCAGCAACAGCAGCAGCAGCCACAGGCATCTGTGTGGCTGGAAAGAACATCGTTAGAGTTTTAAAATCCAGTGATCGGGCGGCCCATTTGGGCCAGTCGCCCTGTATTCCCCGAAAAGGGGAAGCAGAGGGCGGAGAGCCCTCTGTCTGATCACGATTCCACCCCCGGAGGGTCCCTACCTCCGTTCTGCCAGAAGATCCTCGAGACTCGTAGTTGAGAGGATTTTCTAGATCAAAGGTTCCAAGAGATGAACCGACAGATCGAAGAGCTCCACCATGCTCCCCTTGCTTACAGTGAGGATATCTGTACTGGCCCTCCTTTCTCTCAAATGATTATGCAGAAATCGATCCCATCAAACTTCAAGCTCCCCCAATTTGAGAGCTACGATGGGACCTCAGATCCGGTTGATCACCTGGAGGCCTTTCGGATAATGATGCTGCTCCATGGCACGTCAGATGCCATCCTGTGCCGAGCTTTCCCATCTACCTTGAAGGAAGCAGCAAGAAATTGGTACTCGACACTGAAGCCGGGCACTATCTTCTCCTTTGATCAAATGAGCCACCAGTTTGTGGCTCATTTCGTCAGCAGCTGACGCCCCCAGAGAGGTTCGGAGTCCCTCATCAACATCAAGCAAAAGGAGGGAGAATCCATCCGAACCTATGTCAACCATTTTAACGCCGCCGCATTGGAGGTCCGGAACTTGGACCAATCAGTTGCAATGGCCGCCCTGAAGAGCGGTCTTCAAAAGATTGATCTCCTATTTTCTCTGGAAAAGAAGTATCCCAGAAATTTTACTGATTTGCTGGCTCAGGCCGAAAGATATGCCCGAGCAGAGGAAGCCTTCAAGCTGAAGGATGAGGAGGCCGCAAAGGAGCAGCAGGCGGATGACTCCAGCAAGCCCACAGCTGAAAAAGGACTGAGTGAAGCTCGGCCACATTCTCGAACTCCTCCTAGACACAAGCATGTCCAAACTCCTCCCTGAGCTCATAGGCAGAGAAGCCTGGACCGTAGAGTTCGACGGAGCTCTCCCCCAGGAAGATTCCACAGCTACGCCCCTCTCAATGCTCCAAAAACTCAAGTGCTGATGGAGGTCAGGGAGCAGCTGCCAAGGTCGGAAAGGATGCGCACACATCTCGAGAAGTGCAACCCTAATAAGTTCTGCCTCTATCACCATGACCATGGCCACGACATAGAGGAGTGTATTCAGCTCCGAGATGAGATTGAGGAGCTCATCAGATGAGGTCAGCTCGACAGATTCATCCGACACCAGCCTGAAGGTAGGGAGGATCGATCGAGGACCCTACCACAACCGGAGCCACGAAAGAGAGAAGATCGGCCTCCAATCGGGATCATCAACACCATCTCTGGAGGACCCCGGTGGGGAGCAGCCAATGGATCGGCTGGACCGCCCAAGCGGCAGAGGACTGAAGAATCTATAACCTTTACTAAAGAAGATGCCTGGGAGATTCAATTCCCCCATAATGATACGGTTGTAGTTTCTTTAAATATTGCTAACTATGATGTATGCCGCATTCTTGTTGATAGTGGAAGCTCGATCGATATTTTATTTTACGATGCATTCTCAAAAATGTCTATCCCAAATAGTCGATTAGGGTCGATAAGCTCTCCGTTGGCAGGGTTCACTGGCGATGCTGTGCCAGTGGAGGGAGTAATAACTTTGACTGTAGTTGCAAGTCAATATCCGAAACAATCAAGAGCACAAGTGGATTTTCTGGTAGTAAGGGCACCGTCTGCCTACAACGCAATACTCGGCCGACCCGACCTCATCACCCTCCGAGCTATGGTATCGACCTACCATTTGAAGTTGAAATTTTCTACAAGCCAAGGGGTCGGAGAAGTCAGAGGAGATCAAGTCCTGACAAGACACTGCTATAATATAGCCTTACAAAGAAATGGTCAGTCTGATCCCTATCCGGTTGATGGATTAGACACCCACGACGACCTTGCTGAAGAACAGGGTGAGCCAATTGAAGATCTTGTCTCAATTCCTTTGAACGATGGGAATGAGGAGCATGTGGTGAAGATCAGCTCTAACTTGAGAAAAGAGGTACGGACATAGCTCATCAATTTTCTATAAGAGAATGCGGATGTTTTCGCTTGGGTTCCGACGGACATTCCAGGGATTAATGTGGAAGTCATGGAACACCGTCTGGCTGTTGATCCCAAACATCGACCGACGAAGGAAAAAATCCAAAGTCATACACCGAAAAGGCAGAAAGCTCCTGAAAGCTGGGTTCATCAGGGAAGTCAACTACCCGAACTGGGTCTCTAATGTAGTTCTCGTCAAAAAGGCGAACGACAAGTGGAGGATGTGTATAGACTTCAAAAAGTTGAACAAAGCCTATCCGAAGGACAGTTACCCTCTGCCCAGAATTGACCAATTAGTGGATGCAACCTCAAGCCATGAGCTTCTCACTTTCATGGATGCATTTTTTGGCTACAATCAAATCAGGATAGCACCAGAGGATAAAGAAAAAATTACTTTTATTACTAACTGTGGTCTTTATTGTTACAGGGTCATGCCTTTTGGCCTCAAAAATACAGGGGCGACCTATCAACGGCTGGTGAACAAGATCTTCAAAGAGCATATCGACCGCAACATAGAGGTCTACATGGATGACATGCTTGTAAAAAGTAAATCCATAATGAACCACATCGCCGACCTTGAGGAGACCTTCAACGCCCTCCAAAAATATAAGATGAAGCTGAATCCGGCCAACTGCACTTTTGGAGTAACCTCAGAGAAATTCTTGGGCTTCATGGTATCGGGGCACAGGATCGAAGCAAATCCAAAAAAGATTCATGACATCCAGGAAATGACCACCTCGAAGTCAATAAAAAAAGTTCAACACCTTACTGGGAGAGTAGCAGCTCTGAATCGCTTCGTCTCAAGGTCGGCCGAACAATGCCTGCCTTTCTTTCAGACTCTCAAGCAGCCGAAGAACTTCTGTTGGATCAATGAATGTCAGCAAGCATTCGAAGAATTGAAAAATTACCTCAGCTCACCTCCGCTATTGGCAAAGCCCGAACCTGGAGAAGAGTTGTTCCTGTACCTGGTGGTCTCCCCTGTGGCTCTCACAGCAGTTCTGATTAAGGAAGAAGCAAAAATTCAATGGCCGATCTACTACATAAGTCGAGTATTGAGAGACATCAAAACTAGGTATCCTAAGTTAGAGAAACTAACTTACGTCGTGTTGATTGCAGCTCGAAGGCTCCGACCTTACTTTCAAAGGCACACCATAACACTGCTCACCGACCAGCCGATTAAGGTGGTTCTACCTCGAGCGGATGCTTCTAGAAAGATAGCAAAATGGATAGTCGAGCTCATAGAATTCGACATCAACTATCGATCTCGATCAGTGATAAAAGTCCAGATATTAGCAGACTTCATAGTGGAATGCACTATTCCAGAATAGGTCGAACTTGGATGAGGTGAAGCTGACAACCCAGGGCTCCAACTGAACTCTCCTAAAGAAAGAATAGATCTCCCTGATGGTTTTTAGGCCCTCTACGTGGACGGTTCCTCCAACATGTTAGGCGCAGGTGCGGGCCTGATCTTGGTCAATCCAGAAGGAATTATCGTGGAGTACGCACTACGCTTCGAATTCCCTGCGACAAATAATGGAGCAGAATATGAAGCTCTGATTGCAAGACTGAGGATCACCAAAGAGTTAGAAGTAGATCAGCTCCAAGTCTACAGTGACTCTCAATTGGTGGTGGGACAAGTCAGTGGAAACTATGAAGCTCGGGAGGACAGTATGGCCAAATATCTCGAAAAGATAAAAGAGATCGTCCCTACCTTTGGCAACTTTGACATCAGGCAAATTCCAAGAGCAGAAAATACCAGGGCCGATCTTCTCTCCAAGTTGGCTACACTGGCTCTGGCTGAACTATCCAAGAAAGTCTTCTTCGAAGTTCTGAAGTGTCCAAGTACGGAAGAACCGCAGCTTGTGATGGAGATCAGCCATGAACCCAGCTGGATTGACTCACTGGTTGCATACCTCAAGGACGGGGTTCTTCCTCATGATGCAAAAGAAGCTCGAAAGCTTAAGAACCAGACCTCCCAATATATTCTTTATGAAGGCAAGCTGTACAAGAGGTCGTACTCTTTGCCCCTTCTGAAATATCTCCGACCTTCTGAAGCCGACTTTGCCTTATGGGAGGTACATGAAGGAGTCTGCAAAAGTCATCTGGAGGCCAGATCTTTATCCCACAAACTGCTCCGACAAGGTTATTACTGGACTACAATATACCACGACTCCATCAAATATGTTATAAGGTGTGATCAGTGTCAGAGATATGCGAATATCCAAAGACAGCCTGCCTCCGAGCTTACACCCTTGAGTGCCCCGTGGCCGTTTGCACAATGGGGATGGATATCCTCGGATCTTTTCCCATGACATTCGGACAGCGAAAGTTCCTCCTGGTGGTAATTGACTACTTCACCAAGTGGGTCGAAGCTAAACCTTTGGTGAAAATCACAGAAGCTAAAGTGCAAGACTTCGTCTGGAAGTCAATCGTTTGTAGGTTTGGCTTACCCAGAACTCTCATCACTGATAATGGGTGATAATTTGCTGGAGCAAGGTTTGCTGAATTTTGTGAGGACTTAAACATCTCCCATAATTTTACATCAGTAGCCCATCCACAGGCAAACGGCGAAGCCGAGGTGACTAACAGGACTCTGTTGTAAGGAATCAAGGCGAGGCTTGAAAAAGCAAAGAAAACTTGGGCAGAAGAGCTGTATCATGTGTTATGGGCATACCGACCTACCTAGAGACTGCCCACAGGGGAGACCCCCTTTGCCTTAGCCTTCGGAACAGAAGCTATGATCCCGATCGAACTCAAGCTTCTATCGGTGTGAGTCGTGGCATTCGACGAGTAGTGCAACTCATAGGATCTCAAGGCCAACCTCGATTTGTTAGAAGAAAAGTGAGAGACAGCTCAAGTTCGAATGGTAGCCTACAAGCAGAAAGTAGCCCGCTACTACAACTCCCGGGTCAAGAGCAAGGCCTTCAGAGTGGGAGACTTAGTACTTCGGCGAGCTACTATTTCACAACCTCAGAATCAAGGAAAACTTGCCCCAAACTGGGAAGGCCCGTATGAAGTCAGGGAGGTGGTTCGGTCTGGAACATATTATTTAAAAGAACTCGATGGAGCAGACCTTCCACGACCATAAAATTCAAAAAATTTATGAATGTATTACTAATAACTTTGCCTTAAATAAAATTTTCATATTCGCATATATTTTCTTTTGGCATGAGCTTACAACGATAGGAAGTAGCTCCCTCAGACAATCGAAATCAAGCATGTTAGGAACAGGAGGAGAACCTTGTCCTAACATGAGCAAAATCGAAGGCCCGATTATTTAGAGATCGGATGGGGGAGAGGCCTTTGCAATGGCCCTTATGCGCCCCCACAACCATGTTAGGAATAGGAGGAGAACCTCGTCCTAGCATGAGCAAGGTCGAAGGCCCGATTATTTAGAGACCG
This sequence comes from Elaeis guineensis, assembly GCF_000442705.2. Classification (NCBI taxonomy): domain Eukaryota; kingdom Viridiplantae; phylum Streptophyta; class Magnoliopsida; order Arecales; family Arecaceae; genus Elaeis; species Elaeis guineensis. The sequence continues at coordinate 82,226,358 of NC_025997.2, forward strand.
GATAGGGGGAGAGGCTCTTGCAATGGCCCTTATGCGCCCCCACAGTCATGTTAGAAACAGAAGGAGAACCTCATCCTAATATGAGCAAAGTCGAAAGTCTGGTTATTTAGAGACCAGAGGAGGGGAGAGGCCCTTGCAACGGCCCTTATGTGCCCTCACAGTCATGTTAGGAACAGGAGGAGAATCTCATCCTAACATGAGCAAGGTCGAAGGCTTGGTTATTTAGAGACTGGATGGAGGGAGAGGCCCTTGCAACGGCCCTTACGTGCCCCCACAGCCCTGTTAGGAACAGAAAGAAAATCTCATCCTAACATGAGCTAAAACTGATTGTGTCGGGAACAGGAGGAGAACCTCATCCTGACACAAATGAAGACCTGGTCATTCAAGACTGGATAAGGAGAAAAGCCTCCTCAATGGCTCCTCTACATCCCTACAACCCTGTTAGGAACAAAGGAAAAATATTAAAAAAAAGGGAGAGAGAAAAAGGGAAAGTGACGAGCTACGTCAGAGATAAGGAAAAAATAAACTACATCAAAGACACAAAGAACCTCGTCTCAATGAGGAAGGAGACTCTTGTCAAAAATTCTCAGTCTCTAAGAGGGAACCCAACAATGGTCGGAGAAAATAGACTTTCTCAAGGTAACGAGAAGTTCGGGCCTCCAAGCTCGAGCACCGGGAGGAAGCATCAAACTCGAATGGCCTCAAAAAGACCTTCGATCATGAACAAAAAGGGCAAATCAACACGGTGATGATCAGAAACTTTCAAACAACATCGACATCGAATAAGACAAAAGATAAAAGAAGCTCAGTAAACAACAAATCAAAGCAAGAATAGACAAGGTAATGAGAAAATTTCTTTTCATTTCATTAGTAAAGTGTGCATTATAAAACCTTTGAAGGCCAAAAAAAAATGACAAGAAAAAAAAAGAATACATGGAAGAACAAAAGGTAAAAGAAGTTCTAAGGAAGCTCGGCTTCTTCCGACTTCGAACTCTCGATTCCAGCCATTATCAGAGATTGCTTTAAGTTCTCAACTTCTTCTTTCAGTTCCTTCTTTCTTAACAGCATCTCTCGATATATTTGGTGAAACCACCGGCTCTCGCCCTCTGACTCCTGAAGCCTCTTCCTCAGAACCTCAGACTCCGCTTCAACATCCTTGATCGCCTGTTGCTCATAGGCCAGCTGGATTTTCAGCCGTTGCAGTTCGGCCTTCTCCTACCCAAGCACCATGGATAGTTCTTCCATGGTCCCCCTCAAAGAGCGGAGCTCATCAAAGCCTTGCATCGAAATGGCTTGGGCTCTCTCGGACAACTGCCTCTGAAGGCGAGCAACCTCGTCGGTCACCATCTTGAGTCTCCTTCGGTAGTCATCTACTTGTCCGCACCAGCTGACTCGGTAGGCATTGTAGTTCACCTCGATGTCCTGTAGCTGCTTCTGGAGGTTGGAGAATTTCTTCGACCAGTCTCGATCGTGGTCGGTCTAAGTTGTGAGCCAGGACGAGCTCCCTTCCAATTGGCCGATCTTCTCCCGTGCGGCTGCCAACTCAACCTCGAGGGAGCTGATCTTGAATGCCTGAGTCCAAGATCGATCACTGGCACATTTTTGGAGCTCCTCAAGCTCCTTCATGAAGTCAGCCTTCTTTTGGGTGGTCCATGAAGTCCTTCTTGTGGAGGTCCTGAAGGCGAGTAACCTCCACAGTGGCTTCCGAATGGCTCTTCCTCAGCCTGTGAAGTTCGTCGCCCATCTTCTTTGATTTCTTTGTTAGATGATGAACTTTCCTTCTGAGATCTTGGATCATTGACTTCAGAGGAATCCCCTGTGGTAGGGGAAGAGCTTCGACAAGGCACTATTGTTGGGAAACAAGAGCGTCACAACACAAATCAGTGCAAGAAAATAAAAGAAGAAGAAAAAGGAGCTCTCTCTAAAGAAGAATCTAATTTCATTGATTAAATAGTTCTTAAGTACAAGAGAATGAGGAAAAGTCATAATAAAAAAAAATAATACAAAATTAGAGGTTTCGGATCTCTGGGGCAGAAGTGGAAGAGCTCGGTGCCCCCGAAAGGTCGGTCGCGGTAGCCACAGCAGTCGAAGAGGTCCCGGCTGGAGGGAGACCGGCGGTGGCTTCGAAAGGTCCGGCTTCATCGTCGGATGCTTCATCCAGGAAGCCGAGGTCAAGTTCGGGAAACCTCCCGACCATCTTCTCCTGGCAAAGCTCGAAGCCTTTGATGAAGGCATCCTGACCGAACTAGACCTTCAGATCCCTCATCTCGGAGGAGGTCTTGAACTCCTCCACTACTTGGGCCCGTACCTTCAAGACGAGGGTCAGGATCTGCTCCCTCAGATTGGAGACCTCGGCCTCTGCCTTCTTTCTTTTCTCCTACAGGGCGGCCTTCAGATCTGTCAAGTTTTGTTCCTCCTTCTGCAGTGCCTCATGAAGACTCGCGACCTCGGCGACCTTCTTCTTGAGGCGAGCGACCTCAGCCTGGCGACCTTCCTCTACCTGGGCTGCTTCCCTTTTAGCATTATTCATCGCCTCGATGTTGGCGATGAGCTGGTGTCCAATCTACAAGAATAGCCAAGAAGTCAATATAAAAGCTAAGGGATAAGCTAAGTAAAGAAGTGAAAGGAAGGACAAAGTAAATCAGCCTACCTGAAGAAAGGACCCCAGAGAGTCCCAGACCCGTTGTTCAGGATCGATGTGGATGATCCTGTGGACGACCTCGGGCAGGATGCACCCATCCACCAATCTTTTTATTAAATCCCTATTGTTGAAGGGATTCTCCTCCGAATCCTCTTCGAAGCCGTCGGCCCCCTCGATGGCAGCCCTACTGCTGCGGGTCTTGCGGGCCAACGTCTTCTTCCTTCTCCGCTTTTCGACCCCCGGTGCCTCCTCGGGATGAGACTCTGGAGTGGGAACCTCGATCGAAGGACTTCTGGAAGAAGCTCGAGGGACTGCGGGCTCGACGTTGGAGGGGGCATCAACGACGATGGCCACCTGGGTAGGCACGATCGAGCTCGTCTCTTCTACCCTAGCCCTCTTCGCCGACCCCGAAGTTGCGGTGCCTTTCCTCTTGTGGGTCTTGAGACCCTTGGCTAGCATTTGAGCCGCATCTGCATCCATATCTGCAATGAAAGAAGATCGGCACAGCTTAAAAACAGAATAAGAGGAAGAGGAAGCAGTGAATGAAAAAAAATAATAAAAATACTGGCAGGGTTGAGAGGGCTTAGGCCAACTAAGAGTTGCTCCTTCAGGAGGTCAGAGAGGAGAGGAGCTGGATAAGCCTCAAGTTTATTGGAGGCTTCAAGGTCGTCCCTTCCTAGGCTAGAAGTCCGACAGATGGAATCCCTCAGGGAGCCCCAGGGGGGCAACCCCAGCTCCAAGGTTGGGCATCAGATGTAGAAGTACCTCTCCTTCCAGTTGTGAATAGAAGAGGGGGTGCCTTTCAGCAACCCCTTTCTACCGAACTGAGGGGAGAAGTACCACCAGTCCTTTGCCGAGGGGTGACGCTTGAAGGTGTAGAAAATTTTAAACAAAGAAAGGATTGGCCGAACTTCAGCTAAACGACAGAGGGAAAGAAATCCTATCAGAAATCTAAAGGAGTTCGGCGCTACAGAAACTAAAGAAATATTTAAGAAGCGAAAAAGAGCAATAACGAAAGGTGGAAGTGAAAGTCGAAGCCCGACGTGGAAAGCTTCTTGGTATAAGCAGAAGCAGCCAGGGGGAGGGGCGCTAGACCGGCCAGTTGGCTCGAGAAGCTCCAGCTCGTACTCCTGAGGGATCCCGTACTGAATCCTAATCAGTGAGAGTTTGTCTGGAGTCAGAGAGTTGGGAATGGTGTCTGGTACAAAGACCGGACGAGGTCCATCTACAGAACTAAGATTTTGGAGGGCTAGAACGGACGAACTCCTAGAACTACTAGAGGAGGAAGTGTTGGAGGATATTTTGAATCAAGTGAAAATCCTAAAAAATCCCAAAAGAATTGGAAAAAATAAAAAATAGGGCGCTCGTGGAAAACCGAACAGGCGGAATGCAAAGGAGAAAAAATGAAAGAATAGCAAGAAAAAAAAGGAAGGTTCCAAAACTAACCTAGGCTGGTCTGAGAGGTGCAGGAAGGCAGCGAAGGTGATTGGGGTTGACCCGAAGAGCGCCTAAGACCAAGGGGAAACTGAAGGAAGATGGAGCTCTCGGGAAGAAGAAGGAACCGAAGAGAAATCTTAGGCAAAGTGAAACCCCTGAAGGAGGGGCACAGGCTTAAATAGGCCTCAAGGTCTGGTGCAATGATGATTGCAGATCTCTTTTGGGCGATCTACAACCGTCGCTGTCCCACTCATCATGGCAGGCGGCTGACGACTGATAGAATCATTATTGCACCGTACCTAGAGCAATATTCCAGCAAAAATTCCAAAAAAATCTTTTCGAGTTACCTCGATTTGAAAAGACTCCCGCACCAGTGCACCAAACGTCAAAATATCTGGAAACAACCGAGTACAAAAATCGAGGAGGGCAACTTCAGCTGTGAAAATTTTTTTGTACTTCTTTCGTTCGAAATTCGAACTCGAAAGTAGGAGGACTGGTGTTGGGTATAAAATAATCCCAGCCGAAGTTCATAAGAGGCCAACCCTCCCAGGACTCTCCTGGCTTCTGACCTTGTACGGCGTCTTTCTGAACTCCCTTGGCCATCCGAGCTTCCACAATACCATCCGGACTCCTCCAGTAGTCGACCTTCCATAGTGTCCTCCAGATTCTTCCAACGGACGAACTCTTATCGTACCATCCAAATTTTTCCAATAATGAGCTCCTCCATTCATCTACCAAACTGCTCCAAATGCTCTCTGAGCTTCACTATCAGCCGACTTTCTACAGTGATCGACTACTCTCCGAATCTCTTCCAGCCGCGATCGACTTTACTCTGAACTTCTTCTGGACTTCGTCAATAACCAAGCTTCTTCAGCAGCAGAACTTCTATAGTACCAGACTCCATCCAAGTTTCTACGGTGGTCGATCACCTTCTGAATTTCATCCGAGCTCCTACAAGAGCCGGACTCCGTCCGAACTTCTACAGCGGATGGATCCCAGACAAACTTCTACAACGGATGGGCTCCACCAGCCGGATCTCTACTCTGAACTTCTATCGCAAGTGGACTTCATCTGAGCTTCTACAAGAAGAAGTCTCCATCCGAGCTTCCACGATAACTGATCCTCGTCTGAGCTTCTACAGTAAGCGGTCTCCTTCCGAACTCCTACAAGAATCGGACTCCATCCGAACTTCTACAATAGACTTGAATTCCAGACTCCTCCAGCGGTCGACCTTCCGCAGTATCCTTAAGACTCCTCCAGCAGATGAACTTCCACAACGTCTTTCGAACTCCACTATCGATCGACCTTCTACTGGATTTCTCATGAAATCGAACCTCTCCAGCAGACAGTCTTCAGACGAGCTTCTACATCAAATAAATTTCAGACAGACTTCTCTAGTAATCGGACTCCATCCAGATTTCTCCAACAGAAAGTTTTCATCCGGACTTCTACAACAGATGACTTCGATCTGCAGTATCAACGCCTAAGGCACCCAACAACAGTCCATCAGCAACCTCGAAAACATCCGAGCTTCTCTCAGAATACTGAGACAGAGAGCTATTCCACTCCACCAGATGTCCCAACCGAGCTTCAGCCATCCGACCCGAACTCTCTGGCAAGTCGCGACAACGGACATCACTCCACTCTCTATAACAAACTCCATATGGCCCCACCACTCTCTGACAAGTCGCAACAACGGACACCACTCCACTCTTCATAACAAACTCCACGTGGCCCCGAACGGCCCACTGACACTACTACCCTCTATAACAAACTTCGCGTGGCCCCGAACGGCCTACTACCAGGCAGTTACGGACGTTGCTGTCAAGCTGTTACACTCTTCCGTCTATAAAAAAGACCCTCCAGATATGTTCTCCTCTAAGCTCTAAATTCTATCTCAAAACTCTGCTAAAATCCCATTCGAGTACTCCATTTCTGTTGAGGCAGAGTACTGACTTGAGCGTCGGAGGGTCTTATTGGAGCACCCCCAACTTCGGTTTAGACTTTCTTTGCAGGTCGTGATGGCGGCTGCGATCCCTTCGACTCCAGCTTCTCCGACGTCGATGGAATTCTGCACCAACAACTGTTGTTGTAGTATAGATTTGATCTGATTTATATGATGTCAAAATGTTCTATCAATTTTTTGTATCGATCTTAAAATTAAAAATTATTTTTGATCATGATTAAAGTATGACTTTATTTTAATTGTTAAATTTTAAATTTATCATAATCTAAAATTTTATGATTCATGGTAGATTGATATTTCTATCAATTTTATTAGGGTGTATTGTTTCTAGCATATTTGCTGACTTGATCAAACTTAATTTGATTAGGATTTGGATATTGATTCAATTTGTTGACCCAAGTCAATTTTGACATGTGAATTGGACCAAAGAGTTGAGTCCAAATCATAGTCAAATGATATTAACTCAAGTGTTGAACCAAAATTATAAGTACGCCTTGCATGATTCTAGCAATCATATTTTTGGCATAGTTATATGAATAATATTACAACTTGAATATCATATTATATAGTATAATATCATGCATCCAATTTATTTTCATTCTTATTATATACATATTACATGTGATGTAAGTGTTAGAATGTGCATGGGACCAGTCTAAGACCCTCAATTAAAAATTATATTAAGTTATAGTATCAGAATTCACTTGCTAATCGAATGTCAGATTTATTGATTAATTGGTGTCTCGGCAAGTATCAAAGATGGTTATCTAATTAGGTTCGAATGCTAGCCTGGCCAACTCTGTTGGTGTCTAAGAAAAGCTTCGGAGGGTCTTCCACCTACTTACCTAACCAATTTTGTCTATTAAGTTTTGAATTTATATTGATTAGCGATGTAGACACTACGAAGACCTTCCTTCATGCTTAGTCAATAGAGTATGTCAAGATCTCTGGCGAGTTTATTGTGCCATCCACAAGGCTTGCTATGAAGATTGATATGATATTGACTAAGTACGTATTGTTGTTTATGGCATATTTGAAAAGTGTTGCTTTGTTGTGCTATCCATATGGGCAGCATTGTTTGAGTATGATCATATAGAATGAAGGGACAACTTAACTAGAATACTATAGTTTATTGTGCTATCCACATGACTATCAGTGATCTAGAGGCAAGAAAAATGTTAAGAGTTGTATGAGATACAATTGGTGAAGAATTACCTACCCTTGAACTCATAAATGCTTGTTGTGCTATCCACAAGGTATTTGTGAGGAATAGAGATCTCAACCTCACTTAGAAACATGACTATATTTCTTATTTTCATACTTGAGGACTATGAAATTTATTAAAAAGTGAAAGACACAATTAGACAAAAGTCCTAATCTAGTTATGCATATCATTATGAATTGTTTGCTTATATTGTATTCCTGTACCTGTAGATTAATCTGCATAATGGCATCCTCACTTTTACTGCATGGCATACTGGATGTCAATAAGTTGACTGGATCAAATTATATGGACTGATTGAGAAATTTAAAAATTATTCTCATTTAAGAAAAAATCTCCTATATTCTGGATATCTCTACACCCGATATCTCTAGACCTCCTGCTGCTCCCCATGCCATCTCACCTTTGGAGAACTGAATTTTTATTAAAGATAACATCCCTACTGATGACAACCTTCTTCTCCAAGGGATCTCACAATCGATATCTCTTAACTCCTCGCAAATATCCTAAGAACATCATCTTTCGTGACCTGATGTCCAATTTGCTTTGCTCACCAGCACCGATGTGCACAAATGCCGTATACCCAAACATCCTTAGATGGCTTAGCTCAATCTTCCTTTCAGACCATTTTTTCTCTGGAATACCACCATCTAACTTAGTGTGAGGTGACCGATTCACCAAATAATAGGCTGCATCCACTGTATCAATCTAGAACACCTTAGAAAGCCCTGCCTGCAGTCTCATGCACCGTATCTTTTTTATAAAGGTTCTGTTCATCTTCTCGACCACTCCATCTTACTGAGTTCCTCTCATCGAGAAGTACCTTTGGATGCAAAACTCCTCACAAAAAATTTGAAACTCCTTGCTGGTGTACTCCCCACCATTATCGGACTGCAAACACTTCAAGCTCCAACCTGTCTCCTTCTCCACCTCAGCTTTCTATACCTTGAATTTGGTGAAAACTTTTAATTTCTCTTTCATAAAGTAGACCCATACCTTCCTTGAGAAATCATCTATGAAGATCAAGAAGTTTCTCACCTCATTTCTGGTTGAAATCGGGGTCGGTCCCCACACATCAGTATGAACTAGTTTCAGTGGGGCTGCACTATGGGCTGAACTATTAGTAAATTGCACACTCCTCTACTTTTTCATCTGGCATGGCTCACATACTTCTGAGATACCTCCATCCAGATCTAAAATCAGACCATGCTTGATCAGCTCCTTCATCCCACGATCTCCCATGGGTAGTACCACAACTGGTGAGTCCCCTGCTAATCCTGCACTGCTGCTGCTGCATCAGATTTTTCAGTCACCACAGATCCTTCCATTCTGTAGAGATTGTTCTCCATCCTTCTACCTTTCATCACTATCAAGGCTCCATTTGAGATGTTCAACACCCCACTCCTGGCATGACTACTAAAGCTATAGCTACTCCACTCCAGGTAACCAAGTGACATGAGATTCTTCTTCAGATCAGAGATGTGCTTCACATTAGTGAGCGTCCACACCATACCATCAAACAACCTCACCTGAATGCTCCCAATACCAGCAACTTGACACAGGTGATCATCTCCAAGTGTCACGCTCCCTTCATCCGTTCTGGTGGATGTAGTGAACCAAGACGGATTTGGGATGTAGTGATGCGAACAGGTTGAATCCAGGATCCGTACATCTGTGTTTTGCCTATGACCATCTGATACTACCAAAAGGTCATCCTCTACCTCTCTATTAGCCACTGTACTTAGTGCATCAGATCCTCCCTTATCTTTCTTTTTGTTCTTCCACTGCGAGCAATCTCGTTTGAAGTGCCCGATCTCGTTGCACTTGTAGCACCTGGCTTCCTTCCTGCTCTTGCTCTTCTGAGACTTTGACCATCCCCTTGACTTGTCTCTTTCCCTTCCTCTTCCTAATCTCTTCCCTACGGCCAAGCCCTCCTAGGGAACACCTTCCTTGGTCAACTTCTCCTGTTGTTCATTGGATCATAGTACCAAGACAATATCTTCATACTCCAGGGTCTCCTTGCTGTAGAGCAGCATCGTCACCAATAGATCATAGGAAAGAGACAGCGAGCATAGCAGTAGCATTGATTTATCTTCCTCTTGCATCTTCACTCTGCTGTTCAGCAACTCATTGCATACCAGGTTGAATTTTTGGATATGACCCAAGACATCTCCGCCTTCCTGCATCCGAAGGCTGTATAGTCTTTTCTTCAACATCAGCTTGTTACATTTTTTTTTTCATATGCATAGTGTGCAACTTTGACCACAAACCTTTTGGAGTCCTCTCCTCTAACACTGAATAGAGCATCGTATCTGCCAAATATTCTCTAATCACAGAATAAGTCTTCTGTTGGAAAATGTGTCCCAAAAAGCCAATCATCAAGATATTGACGGTTGAGCAACCAAGTATTATAATTGATTTGTTAATAAATAAAATATATTTGGCATTTTCATCATAAGCTTTCATCTTCAAATGAACTCCGTTGTTATGATGAAGTCCTTAGGACTATTTAGATTTGATAAAGAGAGGATTTATCGATTAGTCCTTAAAACAGTTCACGATCAAATGATAGGCTGTTAATAAGGACGATAGCTTCTATCGAGCATAGGTCGCTGTAGGCCATGTGGGTTGGTTGTCCTCTTAACCAAAGAGTGTGGAGACGCTGATATGGCATACAGATGAGATGTAAGGATACATCATCATTGAACGTAACCAACTCCAGAGCATTCTGCTGTCGAGAATGTCTCTGATGGGATATAGGCATAAGTGTCCCTTAGACTTGAGATCGCCTCAGTGACTTGCAAGCAACTCACTGTGCTTTGGTACTGGACTAACTGAATTTTTAATTCATGGATGGAAGGCTTCTGAGCACAGTCAAGTACTTGCAAAGTTAGAGTGTAATCGAGATGGGATTGACCACTTCAAGAGTTGGAGAAGAATGAGTCACTATATTTCAATTTAGCAAAATCTTGGCCAGGATAATCCATTAGATGGATTTGATATTTTGAAATACAATGTGGACAACCTGATCAGAGTTGACAGTTGAACTCTGGGGTGTCCTATGGTCATTTTGATCAAGGGGATGAATTATATGAAAACTATATCCGCATGGGTTCTAAGGATGTTGTTCTACACATTCGACCTATCCGATCGTCGGGTATCATTGCTAGATGGTCACTTCGATTGGTATAAAAATTTATTCCTGTGCTATCGGCTTAAGTTTGGACCTATGAGATGACACACATTAGAGTTCATAATCCGATCGGATGGTTGATCAACGATTAAGAATCATTCTAGGGTTAAATGATCAATACGATTAACATTTAACCCAGTGCAAGTGTTGCAAGAGGATCGATTAGCAATTCGATTGCTAATTGGCTTAATTTGATTAAGCCAATGGGCTGAGATTAAGTTTAATTAAATATGATTTAATTAAATTTAGTTTGGGTTTGATTGGATCAAGTCCAATTGGTTTATTGGATAAGCCAAGTGCAAGAAAAAAATTAGTCCTAGTTCAACTAGGACTTGGGTCAATCTAATTTTTAATTTGATTAGAAAATTAAATCAGATTTAAATCTAATTTAATATGATTAAATTAGATTCTTAATTAGGTTAAGATCTATTTTAATTAGGTTGATCTAATTTTGATTTGATTTGATTTGAGAAACCAAATTAAAACAAGTCATAAGATAGAATCCTAGTAAGACTAGGATTCCACCTTGCACCACATAAGCCTTCCCCACGCCCTCTCTCTTATTCAACGCCAATCTCTACTTATTTTGTGCAACAAAAGCCCTCTGCCAGATCTCTCCCACGTTCACAAAAGGTTTCCTCTCTTCTTTCTTACATGGAAGGTGGTTTGGATCAAATCAAAAAGGAATAAGTTTGGATTCCGAATTCTATGAGATAGAGTTTTAGAAATCCAAAACTCTTTCAATTTTGCACTGAATTTATCCAAATTTTTTTTTGAAATTTTTATGACTTTTAGGGTATACATTTTCCACCCTTTGCTGGTGATCCATGTATAAAAATATGGAGGAGGTGCTCAAGAGTTGGGCACCCCTTAACTTGCCATGTTTGGATAAGCCTTGACTAGGTATTTGACCTAGATAAGGACTCTATCATATCTCTCTGTATAAAATGAGTTTTTTTATGGAAATTTTTAAAAAGACATAGATTTGAGAGACCTTTAAGCCATCCAAAAATTAGAGAGAAAGACCTTTGGGTCGTGGAGATATAAAAGATACAAGTTAGGGTGTCTAGAGAGAGAAACGAGAAGAAGAAGAGGGTCTTCTTCTAGGGTTATTTGTTTTCATATCTTTCCTCCCTCCATCTTGAGTTTCCTGAGAGCATCTTAGATCTGAAACTCCTCCTTCTACTTTTCATCTTTGGAAGAGTTCAAATCAAGAAGAAAGAGGCACCTGATCAACCATCAAAGAAGGATCAGCACAGTACTAGCATACTGTGCTGATTTCCTGAAGCAGGACTTCTGATCGAGATTCGTGGGCTCGTGTGGATGACTCCTAGAGGCCGGATGCATGTGCGGCTTGCAACATCATCCTTAAGCCTGGATCAGTGAGGTTAGAACGTCTAACTTGCAAGGTAATAGATCAGATCTATTATTTAATACATACATTAGATGTAGTATAAAAACATGTTGATATGATCAACATGTAGTTCATGCTATATTTATATATTTTAATTTTTGATTTAATGCTATATAATAATCATATAATAGGATCTTAGATCTAAGGATTTTCTAATTTTATAAAATAATTTTAATTTATTTTAGTCTTCCACTGTATGATCTTGAAAAAGTTTCAAGATCTAACCGTGAAACCCTAGATCTGGTTCCTACAATTGGTACCAGAGCCTAGGTTCTTTATTACATAATTATTTATACATGCTTAGATTATTTTTTAGATTAGATTTAATTTATAATCTGATTATTAAATCTGAAATTAAAATTTTAGATCAATCACAAACTGCAAAGTTGTCCTGCTGTAAGGTTTACCCCTTACAGTGCAAAGGTTGTCCTAGTTTGTGTAGATCTATCTTTAATCATAAATTTGTTAGATATGATCTAGATTAAATTTATGATTTATTAGATTTAAAAGATATTTAAATCTAAAATAAAATCTCTTTATTAATAATTTTTGTACAAAAAAATTATTTAAAGTTGAAATTGTTTCAATTACATGAACCTGTTTAGATTAGATCTAAAGTAGTTTCATGTTTATTTCACTTGTATCTTGATTATGAATCAAACAGGCAATATGGTTGGTAGAATCATATTATAAAATTATTTTACAAATATAAAAATTATTTTTTAAAAAGTCGAACCCAACCTTCAGCCCAAAACTTAATTAAGAATTAAGAAGTTGTTTGATTAGGTTCTAGGATTGTGACTTGAAGAACCTAAGACACAAATCATAACACATTGGGTTAACGGGTTAGTGAGAATTAGGTCCATTAATTGGGTTAGACCTATGGTTAGATTAAAGATAGACTTAATTAGAGAATTAACTAAATCTAATCAATTGTTGTCTTAGATTAGGTCAAGGTTTCTCTAGATCAATTACAATAGTTGTAGTTGGTCAAGTCCATGTCTTTAACGAGAACCAAATAGACTTGATTCTTGGCTAAGTGGTCCAGCATGAACTGTTAGGTTGATCTAATCGAAACTAATTAAATCAGTTGGTGTCTAAGGTAAACTAGACCAGTGGTTTTTAATTGGGAGCTCGCTTACCTGGCCATTTCTGATGGTGTCTAAGGCAAGCTTTGGCAGACCCTCCCACTGATCGAACTTACTTGGCCTCTTGGTGAAATTATGTTTTGATCGGATCACTTGACTATTCGAGCTGACCCATATCAGCTAGGTAAATCAGTGTGACTGATTTAGGTGCTCCTAGACCAGCCCTTTTAATGGTCTCCCTTAAGCTGATTTGTGAAGCCAGTGGGAGGATCATGATAAGCTGGTTCATCTGACCTCATCCTCTATATTATTTAAATCTTCTAAAATTATTAGGTCCTTAAAATGATAAAGTTATGGAGATAACTGAGTCATAGCCTCCCATTAAGGTGTTTGATAATGAGTCCATTAACTCAATAATCATTGCAGACCCAAAGGCCTGGTGCTTGTTGACTAATGGAATTATCACTCATCATATGACGACTTGGAAGTATCTCTCTAATGGTGGTTAGGTGAGCCAACCAAAGTTGGACTTAATCATTCGTTGGTTAGATACACTAAGTATGATCATGTTAATGGTTGGACCTAACCGGATCCTTACAGTGGAGGCCAAAGCCTACTGATTAGATTTCTGGGGCAAAATTAATATTACTAAAAATTATTTAGAGAAACAATTGGTTATGAAACTACCCTTAGATGAGTGGATTCTAGTACCCACTAAGGAATTAGGGTAATTCCTCGAATTGGAGGTAGAGGCTACCAATTCGAATAAAATAGTGGGAGAAATCTTTTGATTAAAGTCCAAATCTTTAGATTTAATGAATCAATTACTAATTAGGTTATGGTTCTCCTTTGTGCAAATATGGCCACTTCCCTATCGCTCCAATCATTGTTGGGCAATGATAAGTTGGTGGGACCCAACTTTGGTAGCTGGTTCCGAAAGTTGAAGATAGTCCTAGAGCATGAACAGATCCTATATGTGATAATGGATCCTGCACCTGAAGAGCCAGCTGTCAATGCACGTGGAACAGTCAGAGACACTCACCAGAAGTGGCTCAGTGACCGGACCACGGTGTGCTGTATCATGCTGGCTGCCATGAGCGACGAGTTCAGTCACAGATTCGAGACGGCTCAGCCAAAAGACATGCTTCAAGTGTTGGAGGATGCCTTTGGCACATCCGATGACGTAGAGAGGCACAAGACTAGTTGTACCATCTTTAACACCAAAATATGGGATGGTGCCTCTGTCACTGATCATGTATTGTACATGATCCAGCTGATGGAACGATTGAGCAAGCTCGGCTTTCCCTTGCATGAGCAGCTTGGGAAAGATGCAATACTGAACTCGCTGCCCAAGTCTTATCTCCCATTCCTCACTTATTATAGAATGACAAAGCCTGAAGAGAACTACCACGGGTTACTGGGGTTGCTTCAGAACTTTGAGAAGGATAACCAACTTCACAAGGAGTCGGTGAACTTAGTGGGAGGTTCGTCTTCTGGTTCTCGACCTTTTAAGAAAGAGAAGAAGAACAAGAAGAACAAAGTGAAGAAGGTGCAAGTTCAGGCTGGGACATCAGTGCAGAACCAGACCAAAAAAGATCAAGCCTGATAAGAGTCTATTCTACTGACAAGCACCCTAGATTAGATAGTGTGTCAGATATCTACTTATGGCACTGTAGGCTAGGTCATGTAAACAAGAACAGAATAAACAGGTTGACTCAAGAGGAAATCCTCGAAGTCAGTGATTGTGAATCACTTCCAACCTGTGAGTCCTGTCTTCTTGGTAAAATGACCAAGTCACCTTTTACTGAAAAAGATGAGAGAGCTACTGAGCTCTTGGGCCTAGTACATACTGATGTATGCGAGCCCATGAGCACAGGTGCTAGAGGTGGATATTTTTACTTCATAACTTTCACGGATGACCTATCCAGATATGGATATGTCTATCTGATGAAACATAAGTCGGATTCATTTGAAATGTTCAAACGATTCCGAAGTGAAGTAGAAAAACAAACTCAAAAGAGTATTAAAACTCTTTAAAATGATCGAGGAGGAGAATACCTTTCCAGTGAGTTTCTCACATATCTAGGAGAGAATGGAATTCTCTCCCAATGGACTCCTCCAGAAATACCACAGCATAATGGTGTGTCTGAAAGGAGGAATCGGACTCTGTTAGACATGGTCCGATCCATGATGGGTTTTGCTAGCTTGCCGATATTTTTCTGGGGATATGTACTCGAATCGGCCTGTTATCTGTTAAATAGGGTTCCAAGTAAGTCTGTAATTAAGACTCCATATGAGATATGAACGTGACGTAAGCCAGCACTTTCACACCTTAGGGTCTGGGGGTGCCCAGCCTATGTCAAACGATTAGTCACAGATAAACTTGGACCTAGGTCTGACAAATGCTCATTAATAGGGTACCCCAAAGAGATAAAAGGATATTTTTTCTACCATACTGATGAACATAAGGTGTTCGTCAGCCTTAAGGCAATCGTTTTAGAAAAGGAGTTCCTTGGTGAAGGAACCGTTGCCTCTAAGGTTGAACTTGATGAAGTTCAACAGGTAGAAGGACCGACACCAATAGCTGAACCTGAGTCAGATATGATTAGATCAGATCCGGAGCCCAATGTACCTGCACCATTAAAGCGATCCGATAGAGTATCGCGTCAGCCAGACAGATACTACGGTTTCTTGGTCTGGGACGGTGATCCCATCAAACTTGTTGAGAATAATGAGGATCTGATCACCTATATGGATGCAATGCAGAGACCTAATTTCGAGAAATGGCTTGAAGCCATGAAATCCGAAATGGAGTCCATGAAGGTCAACGATGTATGGACATTGGTTGATCCACCTGAAGGGGTTAAACCCATTGGGTGTAAATGGGTCTTCAAAAGGAAGAGGGGCGCAGACGGAAAGGTGGAGACCTATAAAGCTCGTCTGGTCGCCAAGGGGTATCGTCAACGTTATGGTATTGACTATGATGAGATGTTTTCCCCTGTGGCAATGCTCAAATCCATTCGGATAATGCTTGCAATAGCTGCCCATCTGGATTATGAGATCTGGCAGATGGATGTAAAGACAGCTTTCCTGAATGGAGAGCTGACCGAAGAGGTGTATATGATACAACCTGAGGGATTTACATCCACAGATGAGTCCAAGGTGTGCAAGCTTCAGAGATCCATTTATGGACTGAAGTAAGCTTCTCGGAGTTGGAACATGCATTTTGATAAGGTGATCAAAATGTATGGCTTCATTAAGAATGGAGAAGAGCCCTGCATCTATAAATGGGCAAATGGTCCAGTTGTGGTATTTCTTATCTTGTACGTGGATGACATTCTCTTAATCGGGAATGACATCTCCACACTACACGGAATAAAAGTTTGGTTGTCATCACAGTTCTCCATGAAGGACTTGGGTGAAGCATCCTACATCCTAGGGATGAAGATCTATAGGGATAGATCTAAAAGGATGCTTGGGTTATCCCAGTCCATGTACATAGACACAGTGCTGAAGAGGTTCAGTATGGAGAATTCCAAGTAGGGCTATCTTCCGATAGGCCATGGAATTTTTCTCTCTAAGAAGGATTGTCCGACAACTCCTGAAGAGAGAGAGCGTATGAGTAGAGTCCCATATGCTTCAGCCGTGGGATCTATCATATACGCCATGACATGTACAAGACCAGATATGGCATAATCACTAGGAGTAGTGAGTAGATACCAATCTGATCCTGGAGAAAATTATTGGAAAGTGGTTAAAACCATCCTTAAGTATTTGAGAAATACTAAGGACTAATGGTTGGTTTATGGCGAGTCAGATCTGAAACTTGTGGGGTTCACAGACTCTAGCTTCCAATCTGACCATGATGACAGCAGGAGCATGTCGGGTTATATCTTTACTCTAAATGGTGGAGCCATCTGCTAGAAGAGTTTCAAGCAGCATACTGTGGCAGACTCTGTTTGTGAAGCAGAGTACATCGCAGCATCGAATGCCGCGAAGGAAGCTGTGTGGCTGAAGAAATTCATCAACGAGCTCGGAGTAGCACCCTCCCTCGATGGTCCGGTCCTGCTCTACTGCGACAGCACTGGTGCCATAGCTCAGGTGAAGGAACCCAAAGCACATCAGCGGACGAAGCACATCTTGTGCCACTTCCACCTAGTCCAAGAGATCGTGGATCGAGGTGACGTCGACCTTCAGAAGATCGACGAAAAGGAGAACCTGGCCGACCCCTTTATTAAAGCCCTGGCGATAAAGGAGTTCGACAACCACAAGTCAAAGATGGGTATTAGATACTGTGCTGAGTGGCTTTAGGACAAGTGGGAGTTGTTGGGAAATATGTCCCAAAAAGCCAATCGTCAAGCTGTTGACGGTTGAGCAACCAAGTATTATAATTGATTTGTTAATAAATAAAATATATTTGATATTTTCATCATAAGCTTTCATCTTCAAATGAACTCCGTTGTTATGATGAAGTCCTTAGGACTATTTAGATTCGATAAAGAGAGGATTTATCGATTAGTCCTTAAAACAGTTCATGACCAAATGATAGGCTGTTAATAAGGACGACAGTTTCTATCGAGCATAGGTCGCTGTAGGCCATGTGGGTTGGTTGTCCTCTTAACCAAGGAGTGTGGAGATACTGGTATGGCATACAGGTGAGATGTAAGGGTACATCATCATTGAACGTGACCAACTCCAGAGCATTCTGCTGTCGAGAATGTCTCTGATGGGATATAGGTATAAGTGTCTCTTAGATTTGAGATCGCCTCAGTGACTTGCAAGCAACTCACTGTGCTTTGGTACTGGACTAACTGAATTTCTAATTCAGGGATGGAAGGCTTCTGGGCACAGTCAAGTACTTGCAAAGTCAGAGTGTGATCGAGATGGGATTGACCACTCCAAGAGTTGGAGAAGAATGAGTCGCTGTATTTTAATTTAGCAAAATCTTGACTAGGGTAATCCATTAGATGAATTTGATATTTTGAAATATAATGTGGACAACCTGATCAGAGTTGACAGTTGAACTCTGGGGTGTCCTATGATCATTTTGGTCAAGGGGATGAATTATATGAAAACTATATCCGCATGGGTTCTAAGGATGTTGTTCTACACATTCGACCTATCCGGTCGTCGGGTATCATTGCTAGATGGTCACTTTGATTGGTACAGAAATTTATTTCTATGCTACCGGCTTAGGTTCGGACCTATGAGGTCACACACATTAGAGTTCATGATCCGATCGGATGGTTGATCAATGATTAAGAATCGTTCTAGGGTTAAATGATCAATACGATTAACATTTAACCCAGTGCAAGTGTTGCAGGAGGATCGATTAGCAATTCGATTGCTAATTAGCTTAATTTGATTAAGCCAATGGGTTGAGATTAAGTATAATTAAATATGATTTAATTAGATTTAGTTTGGATTTGATTGGATCAAGTCCAATTGGTTTATTGGATAAGCCAAGTGCAAGAAAAAAACTAGTCCTAGTTCAACTAGGACTTGGGTCAATTTAATTTCTAATTTGATTAAAAAATTAAATCAGATTTAAATCTAATTTAATCTGATTAAATTAGGTTCTTAATTGGGTTAAGACCTATTTTAATTGGATTGATCTAATTTTGGTTTGATTTGGTTTGAGAAACCAAATTAAAACAAGTCATAAGATAGAATCCTAGTAAGACTAGGATTCCACCTTGCACCACATAAGCCTTCCCCACGCCCTCTCTCTTATTCAACACCAATCTCCACTTATTTTGTGTGACAAAAGTCCTCTCCCAGATCTCTCCCACGTTCACAAAAGGTTTCCTCTCTTCTTTCTTACATGGAAGGTGGTTTGGATCAAATCAAAAAGGAATAAGTTTGGATTTCGAATTCTATGAGATAGAGTTTTAGAAATTCAAAACTCTTTCAATTTTGCACCGAATTTATCCAAATTTTTTTTTGGAATTTTTATGGCTTTTAGGGTATACATTGTGCACCCTTTTCTGTTAATCCATGCACGAAAATATGGAGGAGGTGCTCAAGAGTTGGGCGCCCCTTAACTTGCCATGTTTGGATAAGCCTTGACTAGGTATTTGACCTAGACAAGGACTCTATCATATCTCTCTATATAAAATGATTTTCTTCATAAAAATTTTAGTGAAGACAAAGATTTGAGAGACCTTTGAGCCATCCAAAAATTGGAGAGAAAGACCTTTGGGTCGTGGAGATATAAAAGACACAAGTTAGGGTGTCTAGAGAGAGAAACGAGAAGAAGAAGAGGGTCTTCTTCTAGGGTTATTTGTTTTCATATCTTTCCTCCCTCCATCTTGAGTTTTCTGAGAGCGTCTCAGATCTGAAACTCCTCCTTCTACTTTTCATCTTTGGAAGAGTTCAAATCAAGAAGAAGGAGGCACCTGATCAACCATCAAAGAAGGATCAGCGCAGTACTAGCATACTATGCTGATTTCCTGAAGCAGGACTTCTGATCGAGATTCGTGGGCTCCTGTGGACGACTCCTAGAGGCCGGATGCGTGTGCGGCTTGCAACATCATCCTTAAGCCTGGATCAGCGAGGTTAGAACATCTAACTTGCAAGGTAATAGATATGATCTATTATTTAATACATACATTAGATGCAGTATAGAAACATGTTGATATGATCAACATGTAGTTCATGCTATATTTATATATTTTAATTTTTAATTTAATGCTATGTAATAATCATGTAATAGGATCTTAGATCTAGGGATTTTTTGATTTTAGAAAATAATTTTGATTTATTTTAGTCTTCCGCTGTATGATCTTGAAAAAGTTTCAAAATCTAACCCTGAAACTCTAGATCTGGTTCCTACATCTTCTTCTCCAAGGACATCTACTGACGATCCGTCATCCCTTTAGGCTTCTCCTTCAATGCCTAATTCAGATCTACTTGAACCAAAAGATCTTCTACCTGAACTTTTCATATGGAACAATTTTTTTTCCCATCAAACTTCTCAAAATCAACCTTCATGTTGCTTCTCATAGCTGGATCCAAACCAAAAATACAACAAAACTCCAAGGAATTTGAGAAATACCTTGACAGGATCCTTGCTGAAATTTTAGCTTTTGAAGATCTTCAACTTCTGGAGTCTCCTTCTTTCTCCACACAACCCATGCTCTGATACCAACTATTGGAGTAATTTTTTTAGATTGTGGACATCAGAAAATAGCAAAGATCTGATCATGGAGGTTCTTGAAGGCCAACAATCAAGCAAAATAAAAATAGCCTTCAAGATTTCAGCAACCTTGTAAATCCTATCGACAAGATTTGTCTCTACGATTTGAAACCCTTCTCTACTATATCTGAAACCCACCTTTTAAGATCTGAAAGTACTCTTGATGAAACCTTCTAAAAAGCAAAATATGGGGTGTGGAACTCTTCTTGGGCATCCAAGAGGAGGTGCACAAAAGGGGGGCGTGCACAAGCTGGTTTCTAGTGCCGCAATTCTTTCTTTTTTGGGTTGGCAGCCAAGAAACCCTAAGATTTCTTGCTGCTAAGATGTGAAGAAGACCAAAAAGAGAGAGGAAGGAAGATAGAGAAAGGTTAGGGAGAAAATAATTTTGTATTCCTTCGATTCATCGAGTCATAATACAATGTACTTTATATATAGGTCAATGTAACCCAACCCAAAAACTCTCCAGGCTAACTCAATATAAGATTGCACTCACCCAAGCCCATGAACACCCATGACTTGACCCAAGCTCATAATCTTGAACCCAATCTTCATCCAAATATAAGTTAGCCTTTCAAGGCCCAAAATTTTTGAACCTCAAGACCTAAAAGACTGACAGCCTTTCATCCCCATGACCACCTCATGGACTTTGGACCTTGGCCTTAGCTTTGATCTCCTGAGCCTTGGGAGCACCTCATGAGGCCCAACATATAGCAAATTCATATCTGGATATGTGTTCATATTGTATGGTGATGCAATGAGCTGAAAAAATTTTAAACAGTAGACTGTTGCTAACTCAATCATTGAGATCGAGTACATAGCTACTAGTGAGGTTGCTAAGGAGGCCATCTGGATGAAGAAGTTTATCTTAGAGTTGGGTATAGTTCCTGAAATTGAACAACTAATGCCTCTTTATTGTGACAATACTGGGGTAGTTGCTCTAGCTAAGGAATCGAGGTCTCATCAAAAATTCAAGTACATCTTAAGGTGGTTCCACCTCATTCGAAAGATAATCGAAAGATGCGATGTGATTATGGAGTGAGTTAATACCAAGAATAATATAGCAGATCCATTCACTAAGATCTTGTCATTACAGCAGTTTGACCATCACCTAGATTGCATAGACATCAAGTACAGGGGCGATTGACTTTAATGCAAGTGGAAGATTGAAAGAACAATACCCTACAAGCCAATCATATATATGATGTGATGGAATATTTTTTTATATTTTATCTTCCAAACTCATGTATTTGATATTATTTATTAATAAAGTTAGATATTTTGATTCATTATATGTTGCATCTTATATTTATTTAAGATTATAATGAACCCCATAGATTAGGATAAGGATTTTAAGATCATGATGAGATCATACCAATGAGACCTAAATCCTTGATAATCTTAATTTAAAATATTCTCAATCATTGATTCATTGAGTCAGGGATCAATGATACCGATAATACTGGCATATCCAATGTATGCTCGACGAAGAGGGTGGTTGATCTCACAACCACCTGTGTGGTGACACTAATACAAGGATATGGGTGCTCATTAGAAAATGAGTTCATTGAATTGACCTTGGAGAGAACATCTGATGGAGCCTTATTTGTATGTCAATAGGTTATTTTTTTAGTGAGAGTTATGCAAGTGATCCTTAGACCTGAGATCAATATAGTACCTTGTATACATGAACATATATTTTGGTTCATTCCCTAGCTTAGTTCTTTGATCCTGATGTGGGGTGTTTTGGATATGGTGAAGTATGCATAGAGGTTGTGAGTGGTCAATAAGAGATTGGTCACTCTTAATAAAGAGAGTAAACATGCTATATGATCTCATAGATTGATGATTCTAAAAGTTTTTGGCCAAAACAGAATGATAAATAAAAATAAATTTAATATATCATCAACTGAATCATCACTATTTGATCGAGATATATATAGATAAGCCTTTAGATTTGACATGATTCCATACCTATAGCTCATTAGGGATGTTGTATGGCTGCAAGATTGAATTGTACGGTAACTTACCATTAAAAGATAATTTTGATATTTTTATCAAATTTCATCTCTTTCGAATAGTCATGACATGTTACTAGATATCAATCTTAACTTATGAACTTGTAAGAATTAAAAAAAATTAATTTAAAAATTAATTAGAAAGAGTTCTGATTAATTGGTGCAATTGGACTGACCTAATCTAATTGGATTAGGATTAAGTCAAGAGTCTGAGTCTACTGCTAGCAAGATTTGGAATTCAATGGATCACACACTTTGAGATTTGATCTTGGTCTGATTTAATTAGGATTTAATATAAATTCTAGGGGTTAATTTGATATACTAGCACATTGTGTTAACCCAAGTTCTCAATTAGGTTACTTCAAAGATTTTTGAGCTTAACCTAACCCGTTGCCTTTGATCTAATTAGATTAGGTCTAAATTAATTAGTTTCTTATCTTAACATGGAAGTGTTCCATGTGAACTAAAACCCCTCCATGACACCCACCTGAAAGTTCATGCAAAAAATTAATAAGGGATGCCTACTTATTTATGGTGAGGAGTTCTTCTCACTTAAGACTCTTAACAACCTCTTCTTATTCCATCGATTTTCTTAAACTATCACACATCTGATTATGGGGAATTATTGGATGCTGAAGGGGAGGAGTCCTTCAATTTGAAGGACTCTTCCATGCCAATTAATTCACATAGAGAATTTATTCACCATGTGAGAATGTGGAGTGCCAAGAGTTGGCGTCTCCTTGGTCTCCTTCACATCTCTTCATGTCTTATATAAAGGGCATGATACTTATGGGATAAGTGCTGAAAATGTGGAGAAAATCAATGCAGGGGTAAAATGGTAATTTTAAATTTTTTTCAAAATCACTATTTTACAGTAAAAATTATTAATTAGTCTAATTAATTAATAAAAATTTATCCTACACTAGGATCTAAATATGATATATAGCATGCATGCATTTAAATTTGAAATTCGAATTTGAACAGTAAACACTTTACTGTAATGTGTTCAGAACACAATATCTTTGTGCGGGTAGTAGATCATCGTAATCTGATCACCGTCAGAAGAGTCTGATCATCACAATATAGCCACACAGCATGTCTAGCCTCTGCAGATCATCCACACGAAGCTTCCGATCTGATCGACTCCTCACGAGTGCTAGCTCATTGTAGAGCCCTATTGATGGTCGATGCTGATCGAACTCCTTCGATCGATGTCTGCCAATTCTTTGGATGCTTCGGATCATTAGCAGACGTGCTTGAGAGGATGTTGAAGATCTCTCTAAAATTTGGTGGGCTCACGACACTCGTAGCTCACCATCTCACTTTCCAAACTCTAGGTTGAAACCCTGAAGAACTCATTGAAACCCTACGCACACTTTTTCTTTCTTTTTTTTTTTCTCTTGGAAGGATATTGACTTTCACCTTACACACAAGGATACCTCACGCCCAGATTTTCTCTTCAAATTTTTTTTTTCACACGCCCCACTCTTCTCCTCCTTTTAAAATAATGTCAAACGTCTTATCCACGTGAGAGGATAAAGATGAGTAATTATACATTTGAATTCAAATCAAATTTTGAATTCAAATGGAAATCAATTTATTCCTATCCACTAAGGGTGTGAGAAGAGGAGGGTGTGGCTTAATTTGTGCATGAGTGATTTCATAAGAAACATTTTCTCGTGTAATAAATAGGGCGTTAAAAGAGGATAAGGTCAAGGTGCTAAGATTGGTTGCTCATTCAAATTCAAACTTTTATTTTGAATTTGAATGGCCAACTAATCATCCTTATCTACTCATTTGGCACATTAAAGTAGGGCATGAGGAAGGCTTTGCATGAGAAAAAATTCATGAGAACTTCCTTCTCGTGAACTCAAATGGGCACAGTGGAAGTGAGGGGCGCAGGGAGAATGTGTCAAGGTGGTTTCATTATTTAAACCAACCTAATTGAACCAAATAAGTTAGGCCCAATTAGACTAATTTAAATCTAACTTAATTAGACTTAATTAAGCTCAATAAAATCCTAATCAAATCAGAAATTGATTAAGCCCAACCCTTGATCAAATCAAGGACCAAACCATCTCGACGATTAGGTCAACTCTTAACCTAATCGGGTCAAACCCAACTGAATCCAATTCAATTGGACTTGATCCAAAATTAATTACTCAATCAAATTGAGTTAATTAGTGATCAAATTGCTAATTAAACCTCTCATAAATATTGAGTCCAAATCCGATGGATAATCGGGCATCAGAATTCATCGATATGTAACCTTGATCGAAGAGTCCTAAACCAGTGGGACTCTTGACCCCAGTACCCAAAATGTGTGGAATTCATGATCAGAGAATCCTGATTCTCGATCATAGAATCTCAGACATGAAGGACTCTTCACCAGCTATCAGATCAGATAGGAACCTCTAATGTGTGTGACCCCACAGGTTCGAACCTAAGCCAATAGCACAGGAACCAATTCCTGTACTAATCGAAGTGACCATCTAGCAATGGTACCCGACGATCGGATAGGTCGAATGGTCGCAATCGCAACACTTAAAACCTACATGAATATGGTTACTGTATAATTCATCTTTTTGACCTCTGTGTTTAGGATGACTCAGGGTTAAACTATCAACCCTGATTAGATCATCCGAATCATGCTCAACTCAAACAGTCCTGTGACTCCTCACAAAGACTACCCTAGCTAAGGTTTTGTTAAATTAAAATACGACTGTATACAGCTCCTAAACTGGAGTGGTCAATCCCATCTTGACACACGCACCGACAAGTCAAGTACTTGACTACACCCAGCAGCTTTTCGTCACTGAATTAGAAATTCAGGTAGTCCAGTGCCTAAGTACAGTGAGTTGCTTGCAAGTCACCGTAGCGGTCTCAGATCGGAGGGATATTTATACCCATATTCCATCGGAGCAAATCTTGACAGTAGAAATAGCTCCGAAGTCGGTCACGTTCAGTGCAGATGTACCCTTACATCTCACCTGTATGCCATACCAGTATCCCCACACTTATTGGTTAAGAGGACAACCAACCTATATGGCACACAACGACCTATGCTTGATAAACGTTGTCATCCTTGGTAATGTTGGAAAATGTATCCCAAAAAGCCAATCGTCAAGCTGTTGACGGTTGAGCAACCAAGTATTATAATTGATTTGTTAATAAATAAAATATATTTGGTATTTTCATCATAAGCTTTCATCTTCTAATGAACTCCATTGTTATGATGAAGTCCTTAGGACTATTTAGATTCGATAAAGAGAGAATTTATCAATTAGTCTTTAAAACTGTTCACGACCAAATGATAGGCTGTTAATAAGGATGACAGCTTCTATCGAGCATAGATCGCTGTAGGCCATATGGGTTGGTTGTCCTCTTAACCAAAGAGTGTGGAGACACTGGTATGGCATACAGGTGAGATATACTGGTACATCATCATTTAACATGACCAACTCCAGAGTATTCTACTGTCGAGAATGTCTCTGATGGGATATAGGTATAAGTGTCCCATAGACCTGAGATCACCTCAGTGACTTGCAAGCAACTCACTGTGCTTTGGTACTGGACTAACTAAATTTCTAATTCAGGGATGGAAGGCTTCTGGGTACAGTCAAATACTTGTGAAGTCAAAGTGTGATCGAGATGAGATTGACCACTCTAAGAGTTGGAGAAGAATGAGTCACTGTATTTCAATTTAGCAAAACCTTGACCAGGGTAATCCATCAGATAGATTTGATATTTTGAAATACAATGTGGACAACCTGATCAGAGTTGACAGTTGAACTTTGGGGTGTCCTATGATCATTTTGGTCAAGGAGATGAATTATATGAAAACTATATCCGCATGGGTTCTAAGAATATTGTTCTACACATTCGACCTATCCGATCGTCGGGTACCATTGCCAGATGATCACTTCGATTGGTATAGAAATTTATTTCTATGCTACCGACTTAGGTTCAGACCTATGAGGTCACACACATTAGAGTTCATGATCCGATCGAATGGTTGATCAAAGATTAAGAATCATTCTAGGGTTAAATGATCAATACGATTGATATTTAACCCAGTGCAAGTGTTGCAGGAGGATCGATTAGCAATTCGATTGCTAATTGGCTTAATTTGATTAAGCCAATGGACTGAGATTAAGTCTAATTTAATTATATTTGGTTTAGACTTGATTGGATTAAGTCCAATTAATTTATTGGATAAGCCAAGTGCAAGAAAAAACTAGTCCTGGTTCAACTAGGATTTGGGTCAATCTAATTTCTAATTTGATTAAAAAATTAAATCAGATTTAAATATAATTTAATCTGATTAAATTAGGTTCTTAATTAGGTTAAAACCTATTTTAATTAGATTGATCTAATTTTGGTTTGAGAAATCAAATTAAAACAAGTCATAAGATAGAATCCTAGTAAGACTAGGATTCCACCTTGCACCACATAAGCCTTCCCCATGCCCTCTCTCTCATTCAATGCCAATCTCCTCTCCCAGGTCTCTCTCACATTCACAAAAGGTTTTCTCTCTTCTTTCTTACATGGAAGGTGGTTTGGATCAAATCAAAGAGGAATAAGTTTGGATTTCGAATTCTATGAGATAGAGTTTTAGAAATCCAAAACTCTTTCAATTTTGCACCGAATTTATCCAAATTTTTTTAAAAATTTTTGTGGCTTTTAGGGTATATATTGTTTACCCTTTTCTGGTGATCCATATATGAAAATAAGGAGGAGGTGCTCAAGAGTTGGGCACCCCTTATCTTTCCATGTTTGGATAAGCCTTGACTAGGTATTTGACCTAGATAAGGACTCTATCATATCTCTCTGTATAAATTGAGTTTCTTTATAAAAGTTTTGGAGAAGATAGAGATTTGAGAGACCTTTGGGCCATCCAAAAATCAGAGAGAAAGACCTTTGGGTCATGGAGATATAATAGACACAAGATAGGATGTCTAGAGAGAGAAACGAGAAGAAGAAGAGGGTCTTCTTCTAGGGTTGTTTGTTTTCATATCTTTCCTCCCTCTATCTTGAGTTTCCTGAGAGTGCCTCAGATCTGAAACTCCTCCTCCTACTTTTCATCTTTGGAAGAGTCTAAATCAAGAAGAAAGAGGCACCTGATCAACCATCAAAGAAGGATCAGTGCAGTACTAGCATACTGTGCTGATTTCCTGAAGCAGGACTTCTGATCGAGATTCGTGGGCTCGTGTGGATGACTCCTAGAGGCCGGATGTATGTGCAGCTTGCAACATCATCCTCAAGTCTGGATCAGTGAGGTTAGAACGTATAACTTGCAAGGTAATAGATCTGATCTATTATTTAATACATACATTAGATGTAGTATAGAAACATGTTGATATGATCAACATGTAGTTCATACTGTATATATATATTTTAATTTCTAATTTAATACTATGTAATAATTATGTAATAGGATCTTATATCTAGAGATTCTTTAGTTTTAGAAAATAAATTTTAATTTATTTTAGTCTTCCGCTGTATGATCTTGAAAAAGTTTCAAGATCTAACCTTGAAACCCTAGATCTGGTTCCTACAATTGGTATCAGAGCCAGATTCTTTATTACATGATTATTTATACATACTTAGATTATTTTTTAGATTAGATCTAATTTATAATCTAATTATTAAATTTAAAATTAAAATTTTAGATCAATCAGGAACTGTAAGGTTGTCCTGCTGTAAGGTTTACCCCTTACCATGCAAAGGTTGTCCTAGTTCATGTAGATCTATCTTTAATCATAAATTTATTAGATATGATCTAAATTAAATTTATAATTTATTAAATTTAAAAGATATTTAAATCTAAAATAAAAAATCTTTGTTAATAATTTTTGTGCAAAGAAATTGTTTAAAGTTGAAATTGTTTCAATTACATGAACCTGTTTAGATTAGATCTAAAGTAGTTTCATGTTTATTTCACTTGCATCTTGATTATGAATCAAACATGTAATATGGTTGGTAGAATCATATTGTAAAATTATTTTACAAATATGAAAATTATTTTTTGAAAAGCCGAACACAATCCTCAGCCCAAAACTTAATTAAGAATTAAGAAGTTGTTTGATTAGGTTCTAGGATTGTGAATTGAAGAACCTAAGACACAAACCATAACACATTGGGTTAATGGGTTAGTGAGAATTAGGTCCATTAATTGGGTTAGACCTATGGTTAGATTAAAGATGGACTTAATTAGAGAATTGACTAAATCTAATCAATTGTTATCTTAGATTAGGTCAAGGATTCTCTAGATCAATTACAATAGTCGTAGTTGGTCAAGTCTATGTCTTTAATGAGAATCAAATAGACTTGATTCCTGGCTAAGCGATCTAGCATGAACTGTTAGGTTGATCTAATCGAAACTAATTAAACCAGTTGGTGTCTAAGGTAAACCAGATCGGTGATTTTTAATTGGGAGCCCGCTTACCTGACCATTTCTGATGGTGTCTAAGGCAAGCTTTGGCAGACCCTCCCACTGATCAAACTTACCTGGCCTCTTGGTGAAATTATATTTTGATCGGATCACTTGACTATTCGAGCTGACCC
The DNA here is from genome assembly GCF_000442705.2 of Elaeis guineensis. Lineage (NCBI taxonomy): Eukaryota > Viridiplantae > Streptophyta > Magnoliopsida > Arecales > Arecaceae > Elaeis > Elaeis guineensis. The sequence continues at coordinate 82,255,099 of NC_025997.2, forward strand.
ATGTCAGCTAGGTAAATCAATGTGATTGATTTAGGTGCTCCTAGACCAGCCCTTTTAATGGTCTCCCTTAAGCTGACTTGGTGAAGCCAGTGGGAGAATCATGATAAGCTGGTACATCTGACCTCATCCTCTAAATTATTTAAATTCTCTAAAATTATTAGGTCCTTAAAATGATAAATTTATGGAGATAACTGAGTCATAGCCTCCCATTAAGGTGTTTGATAATGAGTCCATTAACTCAATAATCATTGCAGACCCAAAGGCTTGGTGCTTGTTGACTAATGGAATTATCACTCATCATATGATGACTTGGAAGTGTCTCTCTAATAGTGGTTAGGAGAGCCAACCAAAGTTGGGCTTAATCACTCGTTGGTTAGATACACCAAGTATGATCATGTTAATGGTTGGACCTAACCGGATCCTTACAGTGGAGGCCAAAGCCTACTGATTAGGTTTCTGGGGTAAAATTAAAATTACTAAAAATTATTTAGAGAAACAATTGGTTATGAACCTACCCTTAGATGTACATGGGTTGGCCAACCAAAGTTGGGCTTGTGTGCAGTCTAAGTGGATTCTAGTACCCACTAAGGAATTAGGATAATTCCTCGAATTGGAGGTAGAGGCTACCAATTCGAATAAAATAGTGGGAGAAACCTTTTGATTAAAGTTCAAATCTTTAGATTTAATGAATCAATTACTAATTAGGTTATGGTTCTCCTTTGTGCAAATATGGCCACTTTCCTATCGCTCCGATCATTGTTGGACAATGATAAGTTGGTGGGACCCAACTTCGGTAGCTGGTACCGAAAGTTGAAGATAGTCCTGGAGCATGAACGGATCCTATATGTGATAATGGATCCTGCACCTGAGGAGCCAGCTATCAATGCATGTGGAATAGTCAGAGACACTTACCAAAAGTGACTCAGTGACCAGACCACAATGCGCTGTATCATGCTGGCTGCCATGGGCGACGAGTTTAGTCGCAGATTCAAGATGGCTCAGCCAAAGGACATGCTTCAAGTGTTGGAGGATGCCTTTGGCACACCCGATGACGTAGAGAGGTACAAGACTAGTTGTGCCATCTTCAACGCCAAAATGCAGGATGGTGCCTCTATCACTGATCATGTATTATACATGATAGAGCTGATGGAATGATTGAGCAAGCTCGGCTTTCCCTTGCATGAGCAGCTTGGGAAAGATGCAATACTGAACTCGCTGCCCAAGTCTTATCTCCCATTCCTCACTCATTATAGAATGACAAAGTCTGAAGTAAACTACCATGGGTTACTGGGGTTGCTTCAGAACTTTGAGAAGGATCACCAACTCCTCAAGGAGTTGGTGAACTTAGTGGGAGGATCATCTTCTGATTCTCGACCCTTTGAGAAAGGGAAGAAGAACAAGAAGAAGAAAGTGAAGAAGATGCATGTTCAGGCTGGGACATCTGTGCAGGGTCAAACCAGAAAGATCAAGCCCGATAAGAGTCTATTCTACTGGCAAGCACCCTAGATTAGATAGTGTGTCAGATATCTACTTATGGCACTGTAGGCTAGGTCATATAAATAAGAACAGAATAAACAGGTTGACTCAAGAGGAAATCCTCGAAGTCAGTGATTGTGAATCACTTCCAACCTGTGAGTCCTGTCTTCTTGGTAAAATGACCAAGTCACCTTTTACTGGAAAAGGTGAGAGAGCTACTGAGCTCTTGGGCCTAGTACATACTGATGTATGCGGACCCATGAGCACCAGTACTACAAGTGGATATTTCTACTTCATAACTTTCACGGATGATCTATCCTGATATGGATATGTCTATCTGATGAAACATAAGTCAAATTCATTAGAAATATTCAAACGATTCTGAAGTGAAGTAGAAAAATAAACTGGAAAGAGTATTAAAACTCTTCGATCTGATTGAGGAGGAGAATACCTTTCTAGTGAGTTTCTCACATATCTAGGAGAGAATGAGATTCTCTCCCAATGGACTCCTCCAGGAACACCACAGCATAATGGTGTATCTGAAAGGAGAAATCGGACTTTATTAGATATGGTCTAATTCAGGATGGGTTTTGCTAGCTTGCCGATATCCTTCTGGGGATATGCACTCGAATCGGCCTGTTATCTGTTAAATAAGGTTCCAAGTAAGTCTGTAATTAAGACTCCATATGAGATATGGACAGAACGTAAGCCAACACTTTCACACCTTAGGGTCTGGAGGTGCCCGGTCTATATCAAACGATTATTCACAGATAAACTTGGACCTAGGTCAGACAAATGCTCATTCATAGGGTACCCCAAAGAGATAAAAGAATATTTTTTCTACCATGCTGATGAACAAAAGGTGTTCGTCAGCCTTAAGGCAATCTTTTTAGAAAAAGAGTTTCTTGGTGAAGGAATCGTTGCCTCTAAGGTTGAACTTGATGAAGTTCAACAGATAGAAGGACCGACACCAATAGCTGAACCTAAGTCGGATATGATTAGATCAGATCTGGAGCCCAATATACCTGCACCATTAAGGCGATCCGATAGAGTATCGCGTCAGCCGGACAGATACTACGATTTCTTGGTCTAGGACGGTGATCCCATCAAACTTGATGAGAATAATGAGGATCCGATCACCTATATGGATGCAATGCAGAGATTTGATTTTGAGAAATGGCTTGAAGCCATGAAATTCGATGTATGGACATTGGTTGACCCACCTGAAGGGGTTAAACCCATTGAGTATAAATGGATCTTCAAAAGGAAGAGGGGCATAGACGAAAAGGTGGAGACCTATAAAGCCTGTCTGGTCGTCAAGGGGTATCGTCAACGTTATGGTATTGACTATGACGAGACATTTTCCCCTATGGTAATGCTCAAATCTATTTGGATAATGCTTGCAATAGCTGTCCATCTGGATTATGAGATCTGGCAGATGGATGTAAAGACAGCTTTCCTGAATGGAGAGCTGATCGAAGAGGTGTATATGATACAACCTGAGAAATTTACATCCACAGATGAGTCCAAGGTGTGCAAGCTTCAGAGATCCATTTATGGATTGAAGCAAGCTTCTCGGAGTTGGAACATGCATTTTGATAAGGTGATCAAAATGTATGGCTTCATTAAAAATGGAGAAGAGCCCTGCATCTATAAATGGACAAATGGTCCAGTTGTGGTATTCCTTATCTTGTACATGGATGACATTCTCTTAATCGAGAATGACATCCCCTCACTACAGGGAATAAAAGTTTGGTTGTCATCACAGTTCTCCATGAAGGACTTGGGTGAAGAATCCTACATCCTAGGGATGAAGATCTATAGGAATAGATCTAAAAAGATGCTTGGGTTATCCCAGTCCATGTACATAGACACTGTGCTGAAGAGTTTCAGTATGGAGAATTCCAAGAAGGGCTATCTACCGATAGGCCATGGAATTTCTCTCTCTAAGAAGGATTGTCCGACAACTCCTGAAGAGAGAGAGCGTATGAGTAGAGTCCCATATGCTTCAACCGTGGGATCTATCATGTACGCCATGACATGTACAAGACCAGATGTGGCATACTCACTAGGAGTAGTGAGTAGATACTAATCTAATCCTGGAGAAAATCACTGAAAAGTGGTTAAAGCCATCCTTAAGTATTTGAGAAATACTAAGGACCAATGGTTGGTTTATGGTGAGTCAGATCTGAAACTTGTGGGGTTCACAGACTCTAGCTTTCAATCTGATCATGATGACAGCAGGAGCGTGTCGGGTTATATCTTTACTCTGAATGGTGGAGCCATCTGCTGGAAGAGTTCCAAGCAGTATACTATGGCGGACTCTGTTTGTGAAGCGGAGTACATCGCAGCATCGGATACCGTGAAGGAAGCTGTATGGCTGAGAAAATTCATCAATGAGCTCGGAGTAGCACCCTCCCTCGATGGTCTGGTCCTGTTCTACTGCGACAGCACTGGTGCCATAGCTCAGGTGAAGGAACCCAAAGCACATCAGTGGACGAAGCACATCTTGCGTCGCTTCCACCTAGTCTGGGAGATTGTGGATCGAGATGACGTCGACCTTCAGAAGATCGACGGAAAGGAGAACCTGGCCGACCCCTTCACTAAAGCCCTGGTGATAAAGGAGTTCGACAACCACAAGTCGAAGATGGGTATTAGATACTATGCCAAGTGGCTTTAGGATAAGTGGGAGTTGTTGGAAAATATGTCCCAAAAAGTCAATCGTCAAGCTGTTGACAGTTGAGCAACCAAGTATTGTAATTGATTTGTTAATAAATAAAATATATTTGATATTTTCATCATAAGCTTTCATCTTCTAATGAACTCCGTTGTTATGATGAAGTCCTTAGGACTATTTAGATTCGATAAAGAGAAGATTTATCGATTAGTCCTTAAAACTGTTCACGACCAAATGATAGGCTGTTAATAAGGATGACAGCTTCTATCGAGCATAGGTCGCTGTAGGCTATTTGGGTTGGTTGTCCTCTTAACCAAAGAGTGTGGAGACACTGGTATGGCATACAGGTGAGATGTACTGGTACATCATCATTGAACATGACCAACTCCAGAGTATTCTGCTGTCGAGAATGTCTCTGATGGGATATAGGTATAAGTGTCCCTTAGACCTGAGATCGCCTCAGTGACTTACAAGCAACTCACTGTGCTTTGGTACTGGACTAACTAAATTTCTAATTCAGGGATGGAAGGCTTCTGGGCACAGTCAAGTACTTGCGAAGTCAGAGTGTGATTGAGATGGGATTGACCACTCCAAGAGTTGGAGAAGAATGAGTCGTTGTATTTCAATTTAGCAAAACCTTGGCCAGAATAATCCATCAGATGGATTTGATATTTTGAAATACAATGTGGACAACCTGATCAGAATTGACAGTTGAACTCTGGGGTGTCCTATGATCATTTTGGTCAAGGAGATGAATTATATGAAAACTATATCCGATGGGTTCTAAGGATGTTGTTCTACACATTCGACCTATCCGGTCATTGGGTACCATTACTAGATGGTCACTTCGATTGGTACAGGAATTTATTTCTGTGCTACCGACTTAGGTTCGGACCTATGAGGTCACACACATTAGAGTTCATGATCCGATCGGATGGTTGATCAACGATTAAGAATCATTCTAGGGTTAAATGATCAATACGATTGACATTTAACCCAGTGCAAGTGTTGCAGGAGGATCGATTAGTAATTTGATTGCTAATTGGCTTAATTTGATTAAGCCAATGGGCTAAAATTAAGTCTAATTTAATTAGATTTGGTTTGGACTTGATTGGATCAAATCCAATTGGTTTATTGGATAAGCCAAGTGCAAGAAAAAACTAGTCCTAGTTCAACTAAGACTTGGGTCAATCTAATTTTTAATTTGATTAAAAAATTAAATCAGATTTAAATCTAATTTAATTTGATTAAATTAGGTTTTTAATTAGGTTAAGACCTATTTTAATTAGGTTGATCTAATTTTGGTTTGAGAAACCAAATTAAAACAAGTCATAAGATAGAATCCTAGTAAGACTAGGATTCCACCTTGCGCCACATAAGCCTTCCCCACGCCCTCTCTCTCATTCAATGCCAATCTCCTCTTATTTTGTGCGACAAAAGCCCTCTCCCAGGTCTCTCCTATGTTCACAAAAGGTTTTCTCTCTTATTTCTTATATGAAAGGTGGTTTGGATCAAATCAAAGAGGAATAAATTTGGATTTTGAATTCTATGAGATAGAGTTTTAAAAATCCAAAACTCTTTCAATTTTGCATCGAATTTATCAAAATTTTTTTAAAAATTTTTATGGCTTTTAGGATAAATATTATGCATCCTTTTCTGATGATCCATGTATGAAAATAAGGATGAGGTACTCAAGAGTTGGGCGCCCCTTATCTTGCCATGTTTGGATAAGCCTTGACTAGGTATTTGACCTAGAAAGGACTCTATCATATCTCTCTGTATAAAATGAGTTTTTTTATAAAATTTTTGAAAAGGATAGATATTTGAGAGACCTTTGAGCCATCCAAAAATCAGAGAGAAAGACCTTTGGGTCATGAAGATATAATAGACACAAGATAGGGTATCTAGAGAGAGAAACGAGAAGAAGAAGAGGGTCTTCTTCTAGGGTTGTTTGTTTTCATATCTTTCCTCCCTCCATCTTGAGTTTCCTGAGAGCATCTCAGATTTGAAAATCCTCCTCCTACTTTCATCTTTGGAAGAGTTCAAATCAAGAAGAAGGAGGCAGCTGATCAACCATCAAAGAAAGGTCAGCGCAGTACTAGCATACCGTGCTGATTTCCTGAAGCAGAACTTCTGATCGAGATTCATAGGCTCGTGTGGATGACTCCTAGAGGCCAGACGTATGTGTGGCTTGCAATATCATCCTCAAGTCCGGATCAGCAAGGTTAGAACGTCTAACTTGCAAGGTAATAGATCTGATCTATTGTTTAATACATACATTAGATGTAGTATAGAAACATGTTGATATGATCAACATATAGTTCATACTGTATATATATTTTTAAATTTTTGATTTAATACTATGTAATAATCATGTAATAAGATCTTAGATCTAGGGATTCTCTAATTTTAAAAAATAAATTTTGATTTATTTTAGTCTTCCGCTGTATGATCTTGAAAAAGTTTCAAGATCTAACCCTGAAACCCTAGATCTGGTTCCTACAGGTAACAATGTATCATTTGGTCGTGAATAGATTTAACGACTAAATGACAAATCATCCTTTATCGAGTCTAAATAGTCCTAAGGACTTCACCACAATATAGGAGTTCATTAGAAGATGAAATATTTTGTGATAAAAAATATCAAAATAATTTTTATTAATTCATAATTCATGTACATATACAAAAATGAGCACAACCGTCAACAGGCTGATGATTGGCTTTGGAACATTATTCTCAACAATCTCCCACTTGGCCTAAAGCCAATCGATACAGTATCTAATACCCATCTTCGACTTGTAGTCATCAAACTCTTTCACTGCAATGGCTTTAGTGAATGGGTCGGCCAGGTTCTCCTTTCCGTCGATCTTCTGAAGGTCGATGTCACCTCGATCCATAATTTTTCAGATGAGATGGTAGCGACGCAAAATATGCTTCGTCCACTGGTGTGCCTTGGGTTCCTTCATCTGAGCAATGGCTCCAGAGCTGTCACAGTAGAGCAGAACTGGACCAACAAGGGAGGGTGCTACTCTGAGCTCGGTGATGAATTTTCTCAGCCACACCACTTTTTTGGTAGCATCTGATGCAGCGACATACTCCGTCTCGCAAACTGAATCAGCCACTGTGTGTTGCTTGGAACTCTTCCAGCAGATAGCCCCACCATTAAGGGTAAAAATAAATCCCGACACACTTTTGCTGTCATCGTGATCAGACTGGAAACTAGAGTCTGTAAATCCTGTAAGTCTCAAGTCTGATTCACCATAAACAAGCCACTGGTCTTTAGTATTTCTTAAATACTTCAGGATGGTTTTAACAACCTTCCAGTGATTCTCCCCTGGATCAGAGTGGTATCTACTCACTACCCCTAGTGAGTATGCCACATCTGGTTGTGTACATATCATGGCGTACATGATAGATCCCACTATCAAAGCATATGGAATCCTACCCATACGCTCTCTCTCTTAAAGTGTTGTCGGACAATCCCTCTTCGAGAGAGAAATTTCATGGCCTATCGGTAGATAGCCTTTCTTAAAATTCTCCATGCTGAACCTCTTCAGCATAGTATCTATGTACGTAGACTGGGATAAACCAAGCAACCTTTTAGATCTATCCCTATAGATCCTCATCCCTAGGATGTAGGAAGCTTCTCCCAGATCCTTCATGGAGAACTATGATGACAGCCAAATCTTTATTTCCTGTAATGCAGGGATATCATTCTCCATTAAGAGAATGTCATCCATATACAATACAAAAAATACTACTACTGGACCATTAGTCCACTTACAAATACAGGGCTCTTCTCCATTCTTAATGAAGCCATACGTCTTGATCATCCTATCAAAATATATGTTCCAACTCCGGGATGCCTGCTTAAGTCCATAAATGGACCTCTATAGTCTGCACACCTTAGACTCATCTGTGGATGTGAATCCTTTAGGTTGTATTATATACACCTCTTCATCTAGCTTTCCATTTAGAAAAGCTATCTTTACATCCATCTACCAGATTTCATAGTCCAGATGGGTAGCTATCGCAAGCATAATCCTAATGGATTTGAGCATTGCCACAGGAGAAAATATCTCGTCATAGTCTATACCATAACGTTGACGTTATCCCTTGGCAACCAGATGGGCTTTATAGGTTTCCACCTTTCTGTCTGCGCCCCTCTTCCTCTTGAAGACCCACTTACCCCCTATGGGTTTTACTCCTTCGGGTGGGTCAACCAATGTCCACACATCATTGACCTTCATGGACTCCATTTCGGATTTCATGGCCTCTAGCCATTTCTCAGAGTCGGGTCTCTGCATTGCATCCATGTAAATGATCAGATCCTCATCATTTTCATCAAGTTCGATAGGATCATCATCCCGGACCAAGAAATCATAGTATCTGTCCGGTTGACGTGATACTCTACCAGATCGCCTTAAGGGTGCTTGAACAATAGGCTCTGGATTTGATCTAATCAAATCTGGTTCCGGTTCAGTAACTTACGTCAGATTTTCCACCTGTCGAATTTCATCAAGTTCGACCTTAGAGACAACAGTCCCTTCACCAAGGAACTCTCTTTCCAAAAAGATTGCCTTAAGGCTGACAAACACTTTTTGCTCATCAACTAGGTAGAAGTAATACCCTTTGATCTCTTTTGGGTACCCTATAAAATTATACTTGTCAGACCTAGGTCCAAGCTTGTTCGTAATTAAACGTTTAACATAAGTCGGACACCCCCAAACCCTAAGGTGCGAGATTACTTGCTTACATCCTATCCATATCTCATATGGCGTTTTGGTTACAGACTTACTCGAAACCCTATTTAGAAGGTAACAAGCCGATTCGAGCACATATCCCCAAAGAGAGATCGACAGACCAGCAAACCCCATCATGGATCGAACCATGTCCAACAAGGTCCGATTCCTCCTTTCAGACACACCATTATGCTGTGGTGTTCCAGGAGGTGTCCACTGAGAGAGAATCCCATTCTCCCCAAGATATGTCAGAAAATCATTGGAAAGGTATTCACCTCCTCGATCAGATCGAAGAGTTTTAATACACTTTCCAGTGTATTTTTCTACCTCATTTCAGAATAGTTTGAACATTTCAAATGACTCCGACTTATGCTTCATTAAATAGACATACCCATACGTCGATAGATCGTCTGTGAAGGTTATGAAGTAGAAATATCCAGCTCTTGCACTTGAGCTCATGGGTCCACATACATCAGAATGTACCAGAGCCAAGAGTTCACTAGCTCACTCACCTTTTTCAGAAAAAGGTGACTTGGTCATTTTACCAAGAAGATAGGACTCACAAGTTGGAAGTGATTCATAATCACCTACTTTAAGAATTCCTTCTTGAGCCAACCTATTTATCCTATTCTTATTGATATGACCTAGCCTACAGTGCCAAAGGTAGACTTCTGACACATTATCTATTCTAGGGCATTTACCGAAGGTTTGAACCACATTAACAGGTTGTGATAGAAAGTAAATTTCATTATTAAGTTATCCAACAAACATTATAATACCATTCAAAATGATATTGTAAACATTTTCTTTTATTAAAAATTGATAACCATTCATGGCCAAAAGGCCTACAAAAATAATATTTAATAAAAAATTTAGACAATAGTGATATTCACTCAGAATTATATTTCAAGAATTGATTACAAGGTTCATGATTCCTAATGCTAGAACTAGAATTTTGCTTCCATCTCCAATGTTCAGGAATCTCTCGTCTTCATCAAATCTCCTACTGACCTGCAGACCCTACATCAAATTACAAATATGATAAGGGCTTCCGGTATCCAATACCCAGACAGTAGTATCATAAATGAAAAAGTTGCAAGGTGTTATCATATAAGTACCTTGCTTCTTCCTCGACCTGTTCGGGTCCAGTGAGGCAATGTATAGAGGATAGTTCCTCTTTCAGTGCCCCTGCTTCTTACAAAAGAAACACTCTGTCTGGCTCTGGTCGGGCTTGCGCTTCTTGGTCTGATCCTGTGCAGACATCCCAGCATGCGGCTGCACCTTCTTATTCTTCTTCTTCTTGTTCTTCTTCCCTTTCTTAAAGGGTCGACGACCAGAAGAAGATCCTCCCACAATATTTACTGACTCCTTATGGAGCTGGTGGTCCTTCTCAAAGTTCTGCAGCAACCCTAACAAGCCGTGGTAGTTCACTGTAGATTTTGTCATTCAAAAATGAGTAAGGAAGGGAAGGTAGGACTTGGGCAGAGAATTAAGGATCGCATCCTTACCGAGCTGCTCATGCAGGGAAAAGCCCAGTTTACTTAGGCGCTCAATCATTTCGATCATGTACAGTACGTGATCAGTGACTGAAGCTCCATCCCTCATCCAAGCATTGAAAATGATACAACTAGTTTTGTGCCTTTCAATATCGTCAGGCGTGCCAAAGGAGTCGTTCAACATTTGAAGCATCTCCTGTGGTTGGACGTTCTCGAACCTGTGGCTGAACTCATCATTCATTACCGCCAGCATAATGCACCGAATGGTGGTGCGGTCATTGAGCCACTTCTAGTAAGTATCTCGGACCACCCCTCTAGCATTCGGGGCTGGCTCCTCAGGTGCCAGATCCGTTACTACATAAAGGATCCGCTCATGCTCAAGGATGATTTTTAATTTTCGATACCAGCTATCGAAATTAGGTTCCATGAGCTTGTCATTATCTAATAATGATCGGAGTGAAAGGATAGTGGCCATAGCTGCATAAAGGAAAATCAGACCTATATTAGTACATAAATTATTAATACTAAAGACTTGGACTTTAGTCTAAAGTTTCTCCCAGTATTTTTATGAATTGGTAGCCTCAACCTTCAATTCGAAGAATTACTTTAATTCCTTAGTGGGTACTAGAATCCACACAGACTACACATGAGCCCAACTTTGGTTGGTTAACCCATGTACATCTATGGGTAGGTTCATAACCAGTTGTTTCTCTAAACAACTTCTAATAATTGATTTTGCCCCTGAACCTAATCAGTAGGCTTTGGCCTCCACTAAAAAGATCTAGTTAGGTCCAACCATTAACATGACTTGATTTGATGAATTGGACCAATAAATGATCAGGCCCAACTTTGGCCGGCCAACTTGACCACCATCAGAAAGACTCAAACAAAATTATCATATTATGAATGATAATTCCATTAGTCAATAAGCACCAGGCCTTTGGGCCTCCAATGATTATTAAACTAATGGACTCATTATCACTCACTTAATGGGAGGCTATGATTTAGTTATCAATATAACTTAATCATTTTTTGGATCTAATAATTTTTGAGGATTTTATAAAAGAATCGAAGAGAAGAAAATATCCAGCCAATTTCAATCCTCCCACTGACTTCATCAAATCAGATTAAAAAGGATTTACTTAAAGCGGGCATTAGGAGCACCTAAATTAGTCAAACTGATTTACCTAATGACATGGGTGAGCCCTAATCACCAAGTGATCTAATCAAAACCTAATTCACCAGGTTGGTCGGGTAAGTGAGATCAGTGGTGGGGATAAGCCATTAACTCGTCAGAGATCGAATCACTGTGTGTAGCTCCCGCTTAAAAACCACTGGTCAAACTGCCAAACTTACCTTAGACACCAACCAGTTCATTAGTTTTAATTTGATCAACTTAGTAAATAGGGTTCCACCGCGTAGCCATGAATTAAGTCCATCTTGGTCTAGTTAAAGACATGGACCCATTCAACTACAACTATTGGAGTTGAGTCTAGAGTATCTTTGACCTAATCTAATTCAACTTTTGATTAGATTTGATCAATTACTCTAATTTAGTCTATTTCTTTAAGCTAACCTTAGGTCTAACCTAATTATGGATCTAATCCATCTAACCCATTGACCCACAAGTTTATGTAATTGTCTTAGGTCTTAATTCACAATTCTAGACCTACTAGACAACACTTAATTCTTTTAATTAAGTATTTGGACTGATAGGTCAGGGTTTGGCATTTCGAAAATAATTTTCAAATTTGAAAGATTTTATTTTCTGTTCACCAAATATGTTGACTCATTTCACAAATAGATCAGCACATTTCGTAAATAGCAATCCTATTGTTAATTACATAATAGAAAATAACTTTAAAAAAAAAATCAAAAATATTTCTTTAGATCTAATCTAATACATTCATGATAAATTTCATAATTGAACCTTTACAATTAACTCATTTCGCTGCTTCATCTGCATGGGATATAATTGCAGTGGCACCCCTACCGCCATAGGAGACCCCATCGAATGCGAGGAGAGGGCCTTTAAACCCTACTTTTCTCCTATGACCGGATGGCCATGGCAACCAAACCAATTCGATTACTTGCTACTTGGATCAAGTATATCTAAATATACCAATTTTAAAATTTAAATTTCAAAATTTTAAATTTCAAATTTTAAATTTTGAAATCCAAATTTCAAACAAATTTCAAATTTCAAATTTTTGAATTTTAAATTTTGAATTTCAAATTTTGAGTTTTAAATTTTGAATTTCAAATTTTTGAATTTTGAATTTCAAATTTCAAATTTGAAAATTCAAATTTCAAATTTTGAATTTCAAATTTTTAAATTTTGAATTTCGAACAACTTTCAAAATTCAAATTTCAAAATTTGAATTTCAAATTTTAAATTGTAAACTTTTAGATTACAACTTAATCTACGCATGCAAATATATATATCATATCTAAGAACCCGCTCTGATACCATTTTATGGAAAAAATCAATGTAGGGGTAAAATGGTAATTTTAAAACTTTTTCAAAATTACTATTTTACAGTGGAAATTATTAATTAATCTAATTAATTAATAAAAATTTACCCTACACTAGGATCTAAATATGATATATAGCATGCATGTATTTAAATTTGAAATTCGAATTTAAACAGTAAACACTTTACTGTAATATGTTCAGAACACAATACTTTTGTGCGGGTAGTAGATCGCCATAATCTGATTACCGTCGGAAGAGTCTAATCATCATGATGCAGCCACATAGCATGTTTGGCCTCTGTGGATCATCCACACGAAGCTTCCGATCTGATCGACTCCTCACGAGTGCTAGCTCGTTGTAGAGCCCTTTCGACGGTCGATACTGATCGAACTCCTTTGATCGATGTCTGCGAATTCTTTGGATGCTTTGGATCATCAGCAGACGTGCTTGAGAGGATGTTGAAGATCTTTCTAAAATTTGGTGGGCTCACGACACTCGTAGCTCACCTTCTCACTTTCCGAACTCCAGGCTGAAACCCTGAAGAACTCACTGAAACCCTGCGCACACTTTTTCTTTCTTTTCTTTCCTTTTCTCTCGAAAGGATATTGACCTTCACCTTGCACACAAGGATTTCTCACGCCTAGATTTTCTCTCCAAAATTTTTCTTTCACACGCCCCACTCTTCTCCTCCTTTTAAAATAATGTCAAACATCTTATCCACATGAGAAAATAAAGATGAGTAATTGTATATTTGAATTCAAATCAAATTTTGAATTCAAATGGAAATCAATTTATTCCTATCCACTAAGGGCGTGAGAAGAGGAGGGTGTGGCTTAATTTGTGCATGAGTGATTTCATGAGAAACATTTTCTCATGTAATAAATGGGGCGTTAAAAGAGGATAAGGTCAAGGCACTAAGATTGGTTGCTCATTCAAATTCAAAATAAACATTCAAATTCAAACTTTTATTTTAAATTTGAATGGCCAACTAATCATCTTTATCCACTCATTTGGTGTATTAAAGTAGGGCGTGAGGAGAGCTTTGCATGAGAAAAAATTCATGAGAACTTCCTTCTTGTGAATTCAAATGGGCGCAGTGGAAGTGAGGTGGCGCAGGGAGAATGGGTCAAGGTGGTTTCATTATTTAAACCAACCTAATTGAACCAAATAAGTTAGGCCCAATTAGACTAATTTAAATCCAACTTAATTAGACTTAATTAGGCTCAATAAAATTCTAATCAAATCAAGAATTGATTAAGCCCAACCCCTGATCAAATCAGGGACCAAACCATCTCGACGATTAGGTCAACTCTTAACCTAATCGGGTCAAACCCAACTAAATCTAATTCAATTGGACTTGATCCAAAATTAATTACTCAATCAAATTAAGTTAATTAGTGATCAAATCACTAATTAAATCTCTCATAAATATTGAGTCCAAATCTGATGGGTAATCGGGCATCAGAATTCATCGATATGTAACCCTGATCGAAGAGTCCTAAACCAGTGAGACTCTTGACCCGAGTACCCAAAATGTGTGGAATTCATGATCAGAGAATCCTAATTCTCGATCACAAAATCTCAGACATGAAGGACTCTTCACCAGCTATCAGATCAGACAGGAACCTCTAATGTATGTGACCCCACAGGTTCGAACCTAAGTCGGTAGCACAGGAACCAATTTCTGTACTAATCGAAGTGACCATCTAGCAATGGTACCTGATGATCGGATAGGTTGAATGGTTGCAATCGCAACACTCAGAACCTACGTGAATATGGTTACTATAAAATTCATCCTTTTGACCTCTGTGTTTAGGATGACTCAGGGTTAAACTGTCAACCCTGATTAGATCATCCGAATCGTGCTCAACTCAAACAGTCCTATGACTCCTCACAAAGACTACCCTGACCAAGATTTTGCTAAATTAAAACATGACTATACACAGCTCCTAAACTGGAGTGGTCAATCCCATCTTGACACATGCACCGACAAGTCAAGTACTTGACTACACCCAGCAGCCTTCCGTCACTGAATTAGAAATTCAGGTAGTCCAGTGCTTAAGTGCAGTGAGTTGCTTGCAAGTCACCGTGACGGTCTCAGGTTAGAGGGATATTTATATCCATATTCTATCGGAGCAAATCTAGATAGCAGAAATAGCTCCGGAGTCAGTCACATTCAGTGCAGATGTACCCTTACATCTCACCTGTATGCCATACCAGTGTCTCCACACTCATTGGTTAAGAGGACAACCAACCTATATGGCACACAACGACCTATGCTTGATAAATGTTGTCATCCTTGGTAATAATGTATCATTTGGTCGCGAACAAATTTAAGGACTAAACGACAAATCCTCCTTTATCGAGTCTAAATAGTCCGAAGGACTTCACCACAACATAGGAGTTCATTAGAAGATGAAATATTTTGTGATAAAAAATATCAAAATAATTTTTATTAATTCATAATTCATGTACATATACAAAAATGAGCACAACCGTCAACAGGCTGACGATTGGCTTTGGGACACTATTCCCAACAAAAAATTCTTGGTTGTTAGGTGTGTAATAAGAGAGGAAAAGACAAGAAAAATCAGAGAAAAAGATGAAAAAAATTAGAGTGAAAAAAAATAAAAAGAAGAGAGAAGAGGAAAAAGAAAGCAAGGGGTTGCTTGTCCGAAGGTTTGGTTTTTCCAATTATTGGAGTTCAAAATCAAATTTGGATGGTGAGATCTCTTAAGAAGAGATTTTTGGTATGATCTTAGTAGAGGTTTTAAAGGCTACAAGTGGTGGAGCTAACTACTCCTTGAGAAGGAAGCCGGCAGTGTTCTTGTGAAGAAAGGCTGCAGCACTACTTCGGTTGAGAAGAATCTTGATCATTTTTCATGTAAATTACCGTTGGAGGGCTTCTACTTTGAAGCCCTGTGAGGATTCTTTTGTTATCCAACTATTGACTTCAAGAAGTATAACTTCTATCTCATTGCATCTTGTTTTGGTTTGATTGGTGTCTACAAGGTGATTCTAGGGTTTGTGTTTTGGTATACTGATTTTAATTGTTAAAACTGATTTCATGCATATCAAAAAATTTTAAAATTTATATTCTACTGCATGATCAAAATCCAACTCTCCCTCGATTGTTTCTTTCTATTTTTATCCTTCTTTGCCTATCTTAAGATAGCTTCCTCCTCTTCGGCCTGAGCGTACTAACGCACCCAATCAAGCATCTCATCATAGGTGTTTGAAAAGTTCTTATTCAGAGAAAAGACTAGATGGTTGCTCCAAAATCTCTTTTTTAAAAAAGATATGACAACTGATTCATTGAAATTTTTTACTTTCAGGGTGGCCGCGTTGAAACGAGCCACATACTTTCAGAGGTCTTCTCCCTCCTGTTACTGAACAAAGAAAAGACTATCCATATACCTCAAATGAGGTTGGTTAGTACCAAAGTAAGTGATGAACAGCCTCCTGAGCTACTCAAAAGAAAAGATGGATCCTTACAGGAGTCTGAAAAATCACACCCTTGCTGCCTTCTTGAGGGTTGTAAGAAAAGCAATACATAATAGGGCATCGAAAGCTCCTTGTAAAGCCATGAGGGCTTTATAACTCTCAATATAATCTATTGGATCAATAGAGCCATCAAAAGACTCGATGGTTGGTATCTTGAACCGATATGAAATCAGTTCACTCAAGATCTCATGAGAGAAAAGAGATTGGAGATTGAAACTATATTTATTCTAAGATCAACCTCCTACCTGGATCTTTATCAGATGTCTTTCAAGATCTAGAATTTTGTGCTCCAGATCACCTGCTCTTTGAGCTTTCAGAGTACTGGGGGTAAATTCACTGTCAACCCCCTCAATGTGGTGTTCATCTTGATGGACTAGTTCAGGGCTGTACTGAGACAAAACATTCAGAGGAGGAGCTTCCTTTAGCTGTTGCTCCTCCTTTTGAAACTGTTGAATGGTTACTATCAGGGCTTGGTCTTGCTGAACAAGAAAGCTAAACTATTGAAGATTAACAGCAATTGATTGTTGTGGTGGTGCCTCAGGTGCTTCTTCTTCTGGAGCGGAGGGAGAGGGATGCTAAGCTTGTGCCTTGACCATTTTTTCCATAAAAGAAATTAGAGGTCCTTCCAATTCCAACACCAATTTATTGCTACAAGACTCAAAATCTAGAGCAGGATGGATCGAATCGAATGAGGCTGGACTGAAGCGATCCTTACGATCCATGAGAATTCCTCCAATCTATAAAATCAGTTAAAAAATTGGATGGAGATCCTCCAGTTCTTGATCCCCCGATACTTAAATTAGTTCGAACCTTGAGAACCGAGGTGAAAAAGAGTGGGAGAGCAAGAAAGACAGAATGAAACTGGAGGAAAACTAGACAGGAGCCAAGATTTTGGCCTATTTTCCTACCGACAAAGTCTCCTCTAGTTTCAAAGAGCAGAACTTATTGATGGAGGATTCATGGCCCTCTATTTATAGAGAGAATGCCATTTTAGAGTTTGTTAGACCGTTAGAGGAGTTTGTTAGATGGTTAGAGATACATTTATAAGTGAACTGGCATACAGCTATGTATATGAGCTGGATATGAGATCATACCTGGCTGTATCTGCCAATCGTATATAAGATCGTGGCCAGCAGTGGTTTGATTACAAAAACCACTGCGGACCTTTGCAGAATGATTAAATCCATCAATATAATAGTTCACTTCAGTAGATGACCAAGATGAAATAGAGACTAGTCATAATAATCATCCCGGATATAAGAAGCACTGTGATTTAGGTCAGTAAATATCTGATCTGAATATTCCTTTATCAGCTCAGACTTATCATCTCGAACATAGATGTTGCCCAGCTATACAACCCAAAAGGGGGGGTTGAATTGGATTTTTGAAAATTTAAAATTAATTTAGAACCATAAGGATTAAGTAATAAAAGGCAAATTAGTTGAAGTGAGTGATTTAAGTAAAGTAAAGATATTAGATGTAAGAGTGCAAGAAGAAAAAAAAAATAAGATAGAGAACAAGTAAGCACACCACAAACAATCAAGATTTATAGTGGTTCGATATCAACCTTGTACCTACATCTACTCTTCAATCTCCTATTTAGAAATTCAAATCCACTAAACTATATTCAATAAGAATACAATGTCGGTACCTCCGACTCTAGCTATCCCAAGCTAGAATACTTGTTTCTCGAGTATAAGCCAATCCAATACAATCCGATTCAAGGTTCGGATCAATCTTTCCACATTTTGGAATCCTTCCAAAACTAAAGATCAACTCAAAAATAGAGTGCAACAGTTAATCACACGAAAATACAAATGTAGCTCCTTTAATAAGCAAATAAAGCTTTAAATGCACTTAACACAATAAGAAGGAAGCTTTTCTGATTTTTCTTAAGGTGGTTGAAGACTCGAATGAGCTCTTGAGGGATTGGTGAACTTAAAAAGAAAGCTTCTTTTACTTCAAGAGGGCTCTTTGCTTAGGGCTAAAATGAATGCTTGAAATTTTCTTCAAAAATTTTATTTTATTCCCTTCTTTAAGTGCTTTTTATAACTTCACTTGATGGTAGAGAGTAATCTGGATAGTTTTAGAGTCGTTGGAGATCATTAAATGAGTATTAAATATGTCAAAATGAGCTGAAAAATTAGCCGTTATGGAGTTTTTCCATCGCATGGGTCGACTCATAGGGTCGACTCATGGGGTCAACTTCTGTGGCACAGAACAGAAAATGACTATTCTGTAATTTTGACGTACACAGCAATAGAGGTCGACTCATAGGGTCGACTCATGCACAGAAGTCGACTCAATTGGGTGTGCCAGCCAAAAAATCAGCATGCCATTCAGCTCCTTTTGACATGAGTCGACTCATGGTGTTGACTCAATTTTATAAACATGATTTTCTTTCAAAATACACATCCAAAAATATTGAGATTGCCTCCAAAAGATCATAAATCTTCTGTTCTTGCTCTTGAGGCTTTTGAGTTAGGACTTGACGAAATTATGATTTTGCCCCTAAAAAATAATAAATCTTTTTTCAAGCTAAAATTATTAGTAACCCCCTCAAATACTTTGTAATCATCAAAATCAATTCAAAGAGCAACAATCTCTCCCTTTTTGATAATGACAAAATACTTGAGCAAAAATAGAGTATAACAAATATAAGGCATTGAACATGAATTTTAAATTTATGAAGATGCATCACTTAAACATCATAGCTAGTTATTTGAATGAAATGCATCATGAGTAGTTTGAAGATCAATTTGAAATTTGTTTATTAGATCATTTGCTTTGAAAATTGCTGATAATTTTGGTTCTTTGACACATTTGCTTTGACAACTTTGCTCATTTGCTTTGACAATTTTGCTTATTGCTCTCGATTCTATTTCTCTATTGCTTATTGCTCAATCTCGATTTTTGATTCTCTACTTTCTCTTTTTGACAGCATTAATTAAGATCTTAAGAAATTTTGAAGAGAGAAAAAAAAGGATAACATAAAGGACATATTTTCTCTACTCTCCCTTTTTGATACCATATTTTATTTTTTTACTCCTCCTCTTTCATTGTTTATTTTTCTACTCCTCCTCACTATAGCAATCATAAAAGATATATCAATTTGCTCATTTAGAAGATATTGCTATTCATGATATTTCATCACACATATATAAGTCATTTTTCATATCTTATAATTAAAATATTTTAATTGATCCCATTCATAAACATTAATCCAAAGACATTCACTGAAATTCAAGGCATAAAAAATGTTATATCAAAATGTGACTGAATACATTAAGTCAAAATATATAGATCATACAAAAATTATGGATAACAACTATCCAAGAGTCAATCAGCCAATAAAATACAAAAGCCATAAGATAGATCCTAGATAAAAATAAAAAAAGGATTAACTATTCTAGATCTAATAGATATCATGGCTAGAGGGATCAGAATCTGAAGAATCAGAGATATGATGAGAAGATGTAGGATTATATCCATGGGCACGACTTCGACCACGTCTGCCTCGACCACGAATAGAAGTACCGGCACGAGTAGAAAGACGAGAGGATCCTGGAGCCTAGGAAGCTATGGACTGTGCTAGAAGAGAAAGTCTGATGGTGTCCAAAAGATCCAAAGCTCTCGACACAGACTGCATCAGGGTACTAAACTGAGTAGAGGCAGTCTCACTGGAGCCCCTGATCTCTCTTCTCAAAAAGTCAAATTCACTCTCTAAAACTCCTCAAAGTCTAGCCACCTCTGCAGATAGGTCGAAGATCTCTGTGATATTCTCATGCGGCTGGGGATGGGCTAAAGCTAGTACTTGGCTCTACAAATCTAGAACTCTGCCCGTCAGTCTCAGAACACATCCCTCAAGCTCCTCAATTCGTATAAACTGAGCTGTGAGCATCTGAAAAATAGTAGAGATATGAGGGATCAAAGTCTGATCTCTGAGCAAAGATGTCGACCTCTGAGCAAAGACTGAGGTGGCAAACTGCTGAGATAAAATGGAGGCAACACGCTAGGACATCAGCTCAATCTGATCATCTACAAGTCTGAACTCTGAAGAATGTATCCTACTTTCTAACTGTGGAACTGAAGCATACCTCCTCATTGACTCTGAGGGAATAGCCTCATGATCAGACATAAACTAAATATCAGGAGATTCTCTGTGATCATGAGGAGGTGAAGACGGTCCCTCCTCCTCTGCTCTCTCCTCAACACCCTTTGACCAACCGCCATCAGTCTTTGAAAAATTCATGCAGTGCAGTGTGTGGCGGTTGATGGTGTCGGAATGAGATAATCTGGCAACTGTCTTTCCCTCAAAACTGACTCCGAACCTCCAAATGACTAGGATGAGTGCTATACCATAAGGCAAGTGAGCCTTAGACCTGTTCAGGGTCTCCCTCATGGCCTCAAATATTAAAGTAGAAAGGTTCAAGGAGGTCTCGGTGATCAAATGGTACATGATGCAAATATTTCTACCAGATAGGAGGTCATATTTGCCACTCCTAGGGACAAACAGCTTGGTTACCATGGGATGTAACAGCCTCATCTCAATAGAAAAAATTTTTGCTTCTAATTTATTCAAACTTTCAGTAAAAATTCTCCCTAAGATAACATTAATTCCTTCTTCTTTGATTGGGAGCTCCATATTAGTATCGCCTTCACAAGGCAAGTGCAGGATTTATCCCAAATGTACTGTATCAAGAATAATATCAACACCTTTCACTGTAGACTTTACTGTTCCATTGCAATAACTCAAATTTAAGTAAAATTCTCTGATCAAATCAACATAAGTATTTTTTTTTAATAAATAGTAAAACTTTCATCCTTGATTTTTAATCTTTGATCCAATAGAGAACCCTTCTTTTTCAAAAAACTTAAAATCTATATTCTTCATGGATTTCACTTTTTGATCAGAGAGAGGTACCTTACTTGGACTGATTGGAGACTATGTAGAAGCTGAAGCAGGATCTGGAGCTGGGATTGGAGCAGGAGAGGGCTCGGCTGCCATCTTTTTTTGCGCATACTCTCTTCCAACCTGTGAATAGATTTTCTTCTTTGCGGTAGCTTCATTTTGGGAGCCATTTGGACAAAAGAGACTTGCAAGGAGCTTAGGAGACTAAATGAGAGGTAGAGAGGAAAGGATTTTAGAAGAAAAAATAAAAATTTTGGGGAGATAAATCATCAGTTTAAAGAAGAGGGGTAAAATCTAGGGCAAGCTCGAATCGCCCAAATGAGAAAGAAAGAGGAGAGGAAGTTGGTTCCTAAACGGGTGATTTGAAGGATGAAAATTGATGGAAAGAGAGATCTGAGAGAAATCTTCGATTTGAGGAAGAAGAGAGGGAGAGCTTTTGGTTCGGTGGGAGGAAGAAGAAGAAGGGGTGAGTCGGCTCAAAAAAAAATTTCCAATAAAAAGAGAGTGCCCGAAGGGTTTTGATAGAATTATAAGTTTATTCTAGGGTCGACCTTGGGGGTCGACTCATGGCAGAGAAAAATTCATAAGAATGATGAAAAAATTTGAAAAAAATCTAAAACTTTGAGAAAAAAAGTGTCTACCTAGAGATTGATCATGTGAAGTACAGTTTTGAGCTTTTAAAAGAAAATAAAAGATGAGAATTGAGCTCAACAAATTTGGTTCAATGAATTTTTGGCATTAAGAACTTAGAATTAGAGAGATACTTAAGCTGATGGATCAAAGATTCCTAGTTCTCTTTTAATTTCATAAAATTTATCTTCACTTAAGGCCTTGGTAAAGATGTCTGTCAATTATTTTTCAGTACATATATAATCAAGAATTATATCATTATTTTGGACATATTCTCTTATGAAATGATGTCTGATTTTAATATGTTTTGATCTAGAATGCTGAATTAGATTTTTAGTTATATTAATAGCACTAGTGTTATCACATCTTATAAGAGTTTTATTGAGTTTGATGTCAAAATCTTCAAGTTATTGTTTAATCCACAAGATCTGAGCACAATAACTTTCAGCTACAATGTATTCGACCTCAGTCGTAGACAGTGCCATCGAATTTTACTTCTTGCTAAACCAAGAGATTAAGTTAACTCCAAAAAATTGGCAAGTTTCACTAATACTTTTTTTATCTAATTTATATCCAGCAAAATCAGCATCAAAATATCCTATTAAGTCAATTGATAAGTCCTTAGAATACCATAGTCCTAGAGTTTGTGTACCATTTAAATATCTAAGGATTCTTTTAACTGCATTCAAGTGTGATTCTTTTGGATTTGATTGAAAGTGAGCACAAAGACATACACTAAATATAATATCTGATCTACTAGCAGTTAAATATAATAGAGAACCAATCATGCCTCTATAAAATTTTAAGTCTACATTTTTACCTCCTTCATCCTTGTCAAGCTTACATGATGGGCTCATGGGTGTACCAATTGCTTTGGAACCCTCCATTCCAAATCTTTTGAGTAGTTCTCTTGTATATTTATTTTGAGGGATGGAGATTCTTTTCTTTATTTATTTGATTTGAAGTTCGAGGAATAATGTAAGTTCTCCATCTTGCTCATCTCGAACTCCTCCTGCATGAGCTTAGCAAAATCTTGACAAAGAGTTTCATTAGTAGATCTAAAAATAATATCATCAATGTATATTTGTATAACTAAGATATCATCTTGATTTCTTTTAATGAAAAGGGTTGTGTCTATATTTTCTCTTGAAAAATTATTATTAAGCAGAAATTTACTTAGCCTTTCATACCAAGCCCTAGGTACTTATTTCAAACTATATAATACTTTATTTAATTTAAAAATATGATTAAAAAAACATAATTTTTAAAATCAAGAGGTTGTTCTATATAAACTTCTTCAGCAAAATGTCCATTTAGAAAAATACTTTTGACATCCATTTGGAATAACTTAAAATTCATAAAGCAAGCATATGTAAGTAAAAGGCTAATTGCTTCTAATCTAGCAACAGGTGCAAAGGTCTCATCAAAATCAATTTCTTCTTCTTGATTATAACCCTTTACAATCAATCTTACTTTATTGCTAATTACATTTCTATGTTCATCCAGTTTATTTCTATATACCCATTTTGTGCCAATTATTGGATAATTTTTAGGTCTTGATACTAAAGTCCATACATTATTTTTTTTCGAATTGATTAAGTTCTTCTTGCATTGCATTTATCCAATTATAATCTTTTTTAGCTTCATCTATGGTTTTAGGTTCAAAATGAGAAACAAATGCAAAATGATTGTATGTATCTCTAAGAGAGGAACGAGTTCTTACTCCATGTGTAGGATCACCAATGATCAACTCTTTGAGATGACTGTGATCATACCTCCATTCTTTAGGTAGATCATTTGAGCCTTGAGGTTGTTCTTGTTGTTCTGCACCTTCATCCTCTTGTTTGTTTTCATATTCTTCTTCATTTTGAATTGTTGAGTCTTTTAGGATGATCTCCTTCATCCCTTCTATAAGAGGATCTGCATCATCAATATCTTCATTCTTCCTTGAAGGAAGATCGTTAGTTTCATCAAAAACAACATGTATTGACTCCTCTACTACTCAAGTTCTTTTGTTGAAAACTCTAAAAGCTTTGCTAGAAGAGGAGTAACCAAGAAAAATAGCTTCATCAGATTTTACATCAAATTTTTCTAGTCTTTCTTTAATATTGTTCAAAATAAAATATTGGCAACCAAAAACATAAAAATATGCAATATTTTATTTTCTTCCTTTCCAAAGCTTATAGAGAGTTTTCTTTAAAATTGATCTAATTAAAGTATGATTTAATATGTAACATACCGTGTTAATTACTTCCACCCAAAAATATCTTGAGAGATTACTTTCACATAGCATGGTACGGGCCATTTCTTCAAGAGTTCTATTTTTTTTTTCTATTATCCCATTTTGTTGGAGTATTCTAGGTGCTGAAAAATTATGATCAATATCTTTTTCATCACAAAACTTTTTAAAATCTTAATTTTCAAATTCGATTCTATGATTACTTTAAATATTTTGAATTAAAAATTTTTTTTCATTAGTGACTTTTTGATAAAATTTTGAGAACACATAAAAAATTTCATCCTTATGTGCTAGAAAGAAGACCCATGTAAAATGAGAGAAATCATCAATAATCACGAAGCCATATCATTTTCCACCTAGACTAGTAGTTCTAGTGAGTCCAAATAAATCCATGTGCAATAGTTCTAATGGTCTAGAAGTTGAAATAATATTTTTAGATTTGAATGAGACACTTGTTTGTTTATCCAGTGGGCATGCATCACAAATTCTATCCTTTTCAAAATTCAATTTGGGTAAGCCGGTAATAAATTTCTTTTTAACAAGTTTTGAAAGTGAATGCATACTAATATGTGTAAGCCTACAATGCCAAAGCCAACTAGTCTCATTAATTTTGGCATTCAAGGCTAATAGACATTGCATGTTTATTTTGAAAAGATCATTCAAATCTATCATATAAACATTACCATGTGTGGGAAAAATTTAGTTCAGGGGTAAAATGATAATTTTAAATTTTTTTTAAAATCATTATTTTACAGTAAAAATTATTAATTAATCTAATTAATTAATAAAAATTTATCCTACACTAGGATCTAAATAAGATATATAGCATGCATGCATTTAAATTTGAAATTCGAATTTGAACAGTAAATACTTTACTGTAATGTGTTCAGAACACAATATCTTTGTGCGGACAGTAGATCGCCGCAATCTGATTACCGTCAGAAGAGTCTGATCATCACGATGCAGCCACACAGTATATCTAGCCTCTATGGATCGTCCACACAAAGCTTTCGATCTGATCGACTCCTTACGAGTGCTAGCTCGTTGTAGAGCCCTTTCAACGGCCGATGCTAATCGAACTTCTTCGATCGATGTTTGCTGATTCTTCAGATGCTCTGGATCATCAACAGACATGCTTGAGAGGATGTTGAAGATCTCTCTAAAATTTGATGGGCTCACGACACTCGTAGCTCACCTTCTCACTTCCTGAACTCCAGGCTGAAACCCTGAAGAACTCACTGAAACCCTGCGCATACTTTTTCTTTCTTTTCTTTCTTTTTCTCTCGGAAGGATATAGACTTTCACCTTGTACACAAGGATTCCTCATGCCCAGATTTTCTTCCAAAATTTTTCTTGCACACGCCCCACTCTTCTCCTCCTTTTAAAACAACAACCAAGGTCTTATCCACATGAGAGGATAAAAATGAGTAATTGCACATTTGAATTCAAATCAAATTTTGAATTCAAATGGAAACTAATTTATCCCTATCCACTAAGGACGTGAGAAGAGGAGGGTGTGGTTTAATTTGTGTGTGAGTGATTTCATGAGAAACATTTTCTCGTGTAATAAATGGGGCGCTAAAAGAGGATAAGGTCAAGGCGCTAAGATTGGTTGCTCATTCAAATTCAAACTTTGTTTTGAATTTGAATGGCCAACCAATCATCCTTATCTACTCATTTGGTGCATTAAAGTAGGGCATGAGGAGGGCTTTGCATGAGAAAAAATTCATGAGAACTTCCTTCTCGTGAATTCAAATGGGTGCAGTGGAAGTGAAGTGGCGCAGGGAGAATGGGTCAAGGTGGTTTCATTATTTAAACCAACCTAATTGAACCAAATAAGTTAGGCCCAATTAGACTAATTTAAACCCAACTTAATTAGACTTAATTAGGCTCAATAAAATCCTAATCAAATTAAAAATTGATTAAGCCCAACCCCTGATCAAATCAGGGACCAAACCATCTCGACGATTAGGTCAACTCTTAACCTAATCGGGTCAAACCCAACTGAATCCAATTCAATTGGACTTGATTCAAAAATAATTACTTAATCAAATTGAGTTAATTAATGATCAAATCACTAATTAAACTTCTCATAAATATTAAGTCTAAATCTGATGGGTAATCGGGCATCAGAATTCATCGATACGTAACCCTAATCGAAGAGTCCCAAACTAGTGGAACTCTTGACCTCGGTACCCAAAATGTGTGGAACTCATGATCAAAGAATCTTGATTCTCAATCACAAAGTCTCAGACACATATGACTCATAGTCCATGAGCATTAAGACTCTTCATCAGCCATCAGATCAGATAGGAACCTCTAATGTGTGTGACCCCGCAGGTTCGAACCTAAGCCAGTAGCACAGGAATCAATTCCTGTACTAATCGAAGTGACCATCTAGCAATGGTATTCGATGACCAGATAGGTCAAATAGTCACAATCGCAACACTCAGAACCTACGTGAATATGGTTACTATATAATTCATCCTTTTGACCTCTGAGTTTAGGATGACTCAGGGTTAAACTGTCAACCCTGATTAGATCATCCGAATCGTGCTCAACTCAAACAGTCCTGTGACTCCTCACAAAAACTACCCTGGTTAAGATTTTGCTAAATTAAAATATGACTGTACACAGCTCCTGAACTGGAGTGGTCAATCCCATCTTGATACATGCACCGATAAGTTAAGTACTTGACTACACCCAACAGCCTTCCGTCACTGAATTAGAAATTCAGGTAGTCCAGTGCCTAAGTACAGTGAGTTGCTTGCAAGTCACCGTGGTGGTCTCAGGTCGGAGGGATATTTATACCCATATTCCATCGGAGCAAATCTTGACAGTAGAAATAGCTCCAGAGTCGATCACGTTCAGTACAGATGTACCCTTACATCTCACCTGTATGCCATACCAGTGTCTCCACACTCATTGGTTAAGAGGACAACCAACCTATATGGCACACAACGACCTATGCTTGATAAATATTGTCATCCTTGGTAACAACGTATCATTTGATCGCAAATAGATTTAAGGACTAAACGATAAATCCTCCTTTGTCGAGTCTAAATAGTCCTAAGGACTTCACCACAACATAGGAGTTCATTAGAAAATGAAATATTTTATGATGAAAAATATCAAAATAATTTTTATTAATTCATAATTCATGTACATATACAAAACTAAGCACAATCGTCAATAGAATGACGATTGGCTTTGGGATACTATTCCCAACAATCTCCCACTTGGCCTAAAGCCAATCGGTGCAGTATCTAATACCCACCTTCGACTTGAAGTCGTCGAACTCCTTCACCGTAATGGCTTTAGTGAATGGGTCAGCCAGATTCTCCTTTCTGTCGATCTTCAGAAGGTCGACGTCATCTCGATCCATAATTTCTCGGATGAGATGGTAGCGGTGCAGAATATGCTTCGTCCATTGGAGTGCCTTGGGTTCCTTCGCCTGAGCAATGGCTCCAGAGCTGTCACAGTAGAGCAGAACTGGACCAACAAGGGAGGGTGCTACTCCGAGCTCAGTGATGAATTTTCTCAGCCACATCGCTTCTTTGGCAGCATCTGATGCAGCGACATACTCCACCTCGCAAACTGAATCAGCCATTGTGTGTTGCTTGAAACTCTTCCAGCAGATAGCCCCACCATTAAGGGTAAAAATAAATCCCGACATACTTTTGCTGTCATCATGATCAGACTGAAAACTAGAGTCTGTAAACCCTATAAGTCTCAAGTCCGATTCACCATAAACAAGCCACTGGTCCTTAGTATTTCTTAAATACTTCAGGATGGTTTTAACAACCTTCCAGTGATTCTTCCCTGGATCAGATTGGTATCTACTCACTACCCCTAGTGAGTATGCCACATTTGGTCGTGTACATGTCATGGCGTACATGATAGATCCCACTGTCGAAGCATATGGAATCCTACCCATACGCTCTCTCTCTTGAGGTGTTGTCGGACAATCCCTCTTCAAGAGAGAAATTTCATGGCCTATCGGTAGATAGCCTTTCTTGAAATTCTCCATGCTGAATTTCTTCAGCATAGTATCTATGTACGTAGACTGGGATAAACCAAGAAACCTTTTAGATCTATCCCTATAGATCCTCATCCCTAGGATGTAGGAAGCTTCTCCTAAATCCTTCATGGAGAACTGTGACGACAGCCAAATCTTTATTCCCTGTAATGCAAGGACATCATTTCCGATTAAGAGAATATCATCCACATACAATACAAGAAATATCACTACTAGACCATTAGCCCACTTATAAATGCAGGGCTCTTCTCTGTTCTTAATGAAGCCATATGTCTTGATCATCCTATCAAAACGTATGTTCCAACTCTGGGATGCCTGCTTAAGTCCATAAATGGACCTCTGTAGTCTGCACACCTTAGACTCATCAGTGGATGTAAATCCTTTAGGTTGTATCATATACACCTCTTCATCCAGCTCTCCATTTAGGAAAGCTGTCTTCATATTCATTTGCCAGATTTCATAGTCCAGATGGGCAGCTATCATAAGCATAATCCGAATGGATTTGAGCATTGCCACAGGAGAAAATATCTCGTCATAGTCTATACCATAACGTTGACGATATCCCTTCATAACCAGACGGGCTTTATAGGTTTCCACCTTTCCGTCTGTGCCCCTCTTCCTCTTGAAGACCCATTTACACCCTATGGATTTTACTCCTTCGGATGGGTCAACCAATATCCACACATCGTTGACCTTCATGGACTCCATTTCAGATTTCATGGTCTCTAGCCATTTCTCAGAGTCGGGTCTCTGCATTGCATCCATATAGGTGATCGGATCCTCATCGTTTTTATCAAGTTTGATAGGATCATCATCCCGGACTAAGAAACCATAGTATCTATCCGGTTGACGTGGTACTCTACCAGATCGCCTTAAGGGTGCTTGAACAATGGGCTCCGGATCTGATCTAATCAAATCCGATTCAGGTTCAGCAACTTGTGTCGGTTTTTCCACCTGTCGAACTTCGTCAAGTTTGACCTTAGAGGCAACAGTCCCTTCACCAAGAAACTCTTTTTCCAAAAAGATTGCCTTAAGGCTGACAAACACCTTTTGCTCATCAGCCAGATAGAAATAATACCCTTTGGTCTCTTTTGGGTATCCTATAAAATTACACTTGTCAGACCTAGGTCCTAGCTTGTTCGTAATTAAACATTAAACATAAGTCGGACACCCCCAAACCCTAAGGTGCGAGAGTACTGGCTTACGTCCTATCCATATCTCATATGGTATTTTGGTTACAGACTTACTCGGAACTCTATTTAGAAGGTAACAAGCTGATTCGAGCGCATATCTCCAGAGAAAGATCGACAAACCAGCAAACCCAATCATGGATCGAACCATATCCAACAAGGTCCGATTCCTCCTTTCAGATACACCATTATGCTGTGGTGTTCCAGGAGGAGTCCATTGAGAGAGAATCCCATTCTCTCCAAGATATGTCAGAAACTCATTGGAAAGGTATTCACCTCCTCGATTAGATCGAAGAGTTTTAATACACTTCTCAATTTATTTTTCTATCTCATTTCAGAATAGTTTGAACATTTCAAACGACTCTGACTTATGCTTCATTAAATAGATATACCTATACCTCGATAGGTCATCTGTGAAGGTTATGAAGTAGAAATATCCACCTCTTGCACTTGTACTCATGGATCCACATACATCAGAATGTACCAGACCCAAGAGTTCACTGGCTCGCTCACCTTTTTCAGTAAAAGGTGACTTGGTCAGTTTACCAAGAAGACAGGACTCACAGGTTGGAAGTGATTCACAATCACCTACTTCAAGAATTCCTTCTTGAGCCAACATGTTTATCCTGTTCTTATTGATATGACCTAGCCTACAGTGCCAAAGGTAGACTTCTGACATATTTCTATTCTAGGACATTTACCAGAGGTTTGAACCATATTAACAGGTTGTGATAGAAAGTAAATTCCATTATAAAGTTGTCCAATAAACATTGTAACACCATTCAAAATGATATTACAAATATTTTCTTTTATTAAAATTGATAACTGTTCATGACCAAAAGGCCTACAAAAATAATATTTAATAAAAAGCTTGGACAATAGTGACATTCACTCAGAATTATATTTTGAGAATTGATTACAAGGTTCATGATTCCTAATGCTAGAACTGGAATTTGCTTCCATCTCCAACGTTCAGGAACCTCTCGCCTTCATCAAATCTCCTACTGACCTGCAGACCCTGCATCGAATTGCAAATATGATAAGGGCTTCCGGTGTCCAATACCCAGGTAGTAGTATCACAAATGAAAAAGTTGCAAGGTGTTATCATATAAGTACCTTGCTTCTTCTTTGGCCTGTTCAGGTCTAGTGAGGTAATGTATAGACGATAGTTCCTCTTCCAGTGCCCCTGCTTCTTGCAAAAGAAGCACTCCGTCTGGCTCTGGTTGGCCTTGCACTTCTTGGTCTGACTCTATGCAGACGTCCCAGCATGCAGCTGCACCTTCTTATTCTTCTTCTTCTTGTTCTTCTTCCCTTTCTTAAAGGGTCAACGATCAGAAGAAGACCCTCCCACAATATTCACCAACTCCTTATGGAGCTGGTGATCCTTCTCAAAGTTCTGCAGCAACCCCAACATGCCGTGGTAGTTCACTGCAAGCTTTGTCATTTGAAAATGAGTAAGGAAGAGAAGGAAGGACTTGGGCAGAGAATTAAGGATCGCATCCTTACCGAGCTGCTCGTGCAGGAAAAAACCTAGTTTACTTAGGCACTTAATCATTTCGATCATGTACAGTACATGATCAGTGACTGAGGCTCCATCCCTCATCCGAGCATTGAAAATGGCACAACTAGTTTTGTGCCTTTCAACGTCGTCAGGCGTGTCAAAAGAGTCGTTCAACATTTGAAGCATCTCCTGTGGCTAGACGTTCTCGAACCTGCGACTAAACTCATCATTCATTGCCGCCAGCATTATGCACCGGACATTGGTGCGATCATTGAGCCACTTCTGGTAAGTATCTCGAACCGTCCCTCTAGCATTCAGGGTTGGTTCCTCAGGTGCCGGATCCGTTACTACATAAAGGATCCACTCATGCTCAAAGATAATTTTTAATTTTCGATACCAGCTATCAAAATTAGGTTCCATGAGCTTGTCATTATGTAATAATGATCGGAGCGACAGGGTAGTGGCCATAGCTGCATAAAGGAAAATCAGACCTATATTAGTATATAAATTATTAATACTAAAGACTTGGACTTTAGTCTAAAGTTTCTCCCAGTATTTTTACGAATTGGTAGCCTCAACCTCTAATTCGAGAAATTACTTTAATTCCTTAATGGGTACTAGAATCCACACAGACTACACATGAGCCCAACTTTGGTTGGTCAACCCAGGTGCATCTATGGGTAGGTTCATAACCAGTTGTTTCTCTAAACAACTTCTAGTAATTAATTTTGCCCCAGAACCTAATCAGTAGGCTTTGGCCTCCACTGAAAAAATCTGGTTAGGTCCAACCATTAACATGATTTGATTTGGTGAATCAGACCAATAAATGATCAAACCCGACTTTGGTCGGCCAACCTAACCACCATCAGAAAGACTCAAACCAAATTATCATGCTATAAATGATAATTCCATTAGTCAATAAGCACCAGGCCTTTGGGCCTCCAATGATTATTAAACTAATGGACTCATTATCACTCACTTAATGGGAGGCTATGACTTAGTTATCAATATAACTTAATCATTTTTAGGACCTAATATTTTTTTTTTTGAGGATTTTATTAAAGAATAGATGAGAAAAAAATATCCAGCCAATTTCAATCCTCCCACTGACTTCACCAAGTCAGATTAAAAAGGATTTACTTAAAGCTGGCATTAGGAGCACCTAAATCAATCAAACTAATTTACCTAATGACATGGGTGAGCCATAATCACCAAGTGATCTAATCAAAATCTAATTCACCAGGTTGGCCAGGTAAGTGAGATCAGTGGTGGGGATAAGCCATTAACTCGTCAGAGATCGAATCACTGCGAGTAGCTCCCGCTTAAAAACCACTGGTCAAACCGTCAAACTTACCTTAGACACCAACCGGTTCATTAGTTTTAATTTGATCAACTTAGTAAATAGGGTTCCACCATGTAGCCATGAATTAAGTCCATCTTGGTCTAGTTAAAGACATGGACCCATTCAACTACAACTATTGGAGTTGAGTCTAGAGTATCTTTGACCTAATTTAATTCAACTTTTGATTAGATTTGACCAATTACTCTAATTTAGTCTATTTTTTTAAGCTAACCTTAGGTCTAACCCAATTATGGACCTAATCCATCTAACCCATTGACCCACAAGTTTATGCAATTGTCTTAGGTCTTAATTCACAATTCTAGACCTACTAGACAACACTTAATTCTTTTAATTAAGTATTTGGGCTGATGGGTCAGGGTTTGGCATTTCGAAAATAATTTTCAAATTTGAAAGATTTTATTTTCAGTTCACCAAATATGTTGACTTATTACACAAATATATCAGCACATTTCATAAATAGCAATCCTATTGCTAATTACATAACAGAAAATAACTCAATCAAAATAAATCATGAAATTTTTTTTTGCTACTTCATCTGCATGGGATATAATCGTATCGGCACCCCTACCACCATAGGAGACCCCATCGAATGGGAAGAGAGGGCCTTTAAACCCTACTTTTCTCCTATGATCGGACAGCCATGGCAACCAACCCAATTCGATTACTTGCTATTTGGATCAAGTATATTTAAATATACCAATTTCAAATTTTAAATTTCAAATTTTAAATTTTAAATTTTAAATTTTAAATTTCAAATTTCAAACAAATTTCAAATTTCAAAATTTTGAATTTCAAATTTTGAATTTTAAATTTTGAATTTCAAATTTGAAATTTCAACCAAATTTCAAATTTCAAATTTTTGAATTTTAAATTTTAAAATTTAAATTTTAAATTTTGAATTTTAAATTTTTGAATTTTGAATTTCTAACAACTTTCAAAATTCAAATTTTAAATTTTAAATTTTAAATTTTAAATTTTAACTTTTAGATTACAACTTAATCTACGCATGCAAATATATATATCATATCTAAGAACTCGCTCTGATACCATTTGTAGGGAAAATTCAGTGCAGAGGTAAAATGGTAATTTTAAAATTTTTTTCAAAATCATTATTTTACAGTGAAAATTATTAATTAATCTAATTTATTAATAAAAATTTATCCTACACTAGGATCTAAATATGATATATAGCATGCATGCATTTAAATTTGAAGTTTGAATTTGAACAGTAAACACTTTACTGTAATGTGTTCAGAACACAATACCTTTATGCGGATAGTAGATCGCCGCAATCTGATCACCGTCAGAAGAGTCTGATTATCGTGATGTAGTCACACAGTATGTCTAGCTTCTGTGGATCATCCACATGAAGCTCCCGATCTGATCGACTCCTCACGAGTGCTAGCTCGTTGTAGAGCCCTCTCGACGATCGATGCTGATCGAACTCCTTCGATCGATGTCTATCGATTCTTTGGATACTCTGGATTATCAGCAAACGTGCTTGAGAGGATATTGAAAATTTTCTTAAAATTTGGTGGGCTCACGACACTCGTAGCTCACCTTCTCACTTCCCAAACTCCAAGATGAAACCCTGAAGAACTCACTAAAACTCTGCGCACACTTTTTCTTTCTTTTCTTTCTTTTTCTCTCGGAAGGATATAGACTTTCACCTTGCACACAAAGATTTCTCACACCCAGATTTTCTCTCCAAAATTTTTCTTGCACACGCCCCACTCTTCTCCTCCTTTTAAAACAACAACCAAGGTCTTATCCATGTGAGAGGATAAAGATGAGTAATTGCACATTTGAATTCAAATCAAATTTTGAATTCAAATGGAAACTAATTTATCCCTATCCACTAAGGACATGAGAAGAGGAGGGCGTGGCTTAATTTGTGCATGAGTGATTTCATGAGAAACATTTTCTCATGTAATTAATGGTGTGCTAAAAGAGGATAAGGTCAAGGCGCTAAGATTGGTTGCTCATTCAAATTCAAACTTTATTTTGAATTTGAATGGCCAACCAATCATCCTTATCCACTCATTTGGTGCATTAAAGTAGGGTGTGAGGAGGGCTTTGTGTGAGAAAAAATTCATGAGAACTTTCTTCTTGTGAAATCAAATGGGCGCAGTGGAAGTGAAGTGGCGCAGGGAGAATGGGTCAAGGTGGTTTCATTATTTAAACCAACCTAATTGAACCAAATAAGTTAGGCCCAATTAGACTAATTTAAATGCATCTTAATTAGGCTTAATTAGGTTCAATAAAATTCCAATCAAATCAGAAATTGATTAAGCCCAACCCCTGATCAAATCAGGGACCAAACCATCTCGACGATTAGGTCAACTCTTAACCTAATCGGGTCAAACCCAACTGAATCCAATTCAATTGGACTTGATTCAAAAATAATTACTCAATCAAATTGAGTTAATTAGTGATCAAATCACTAATTAGACCTCTCATAAATATTGAGTCCAAATTCGATGGATAATCGGACATCAGAATTCATCGATATGTAACCCTGATCGAAGAGTCCCAAACCAGTGGGACTCTTGACCCCGGTACCCAAAATGTGTGGGACTCGTGATCAGAGAATTCTGATTCTCGATCATAGAGTCCCAGACACATAGGACTCATAGTCCACAAGCATTAGGACTCTTCATCAGTCATCAGATCAGATAGGAACCTCTAATGTGTGTGACCCCGCAGGTTCGAACCTAAGCCGGTAGCACAGGAACCAATTTCTGTACTAATCGAAGTGACCATCTAGTAATGGTACCCGATGACCAGATAGATCGAATAGTCACAATCACAACACTCAGAACCTATGTGAATATGGTTACTGTATAATTCATCCTTTTGACCTCTGTGTTTAGGACGACTCAGGGTTAAACTGTCAACCCTGATTAGATCATCCGAATCGTGCTCAACTCAAACAGTCCTGTGACTCCTCACAAAGACTACCCTGGTCAAAGTTTTGCTAAATTGAAACACGACTGTATACAGCTCCTGAACTAGAGTGGTCAATCCCATCTTGACACACGCACCGACAAGTCAAGTACTTGACTACACCCAGCAGCCTTCCATCACTGAATTAAAAATTTAGGTAGTCCAGTGCCTAAGTGCAGTGAGTTGCTTGCAAGTCACCGTGACGGTCTTAGGTCGGAGGGATATTTATACCCATATTCCATCGGAGCAAATCTTGACAGTAGAAATAGCTCTGGAGTCGGTCACATTCAGTGCAGATGTACCCTTACATCTCACCTGTATGCCATACCAGTGTCTCCACACTCATTGGTTAAGAGGACAACTAACCTATATGGCACACAACGACCTATGCTTGATAAACGTTGTCGTCCTTGGTAACAACGTATCATTTGGTTGTGAACAGATTTAAGGACTACACGACAAATCCTCCTTTGTCGAGTCTAAATAGTCCTAAGGACTTCACCACAACATAGGAGTTCATTAAAAGATGAAACATTTTGTGATGAAAAATATCAAAATAATTTTTATTAATTTATAATTCATGTACATATATAAAAATGAGCACAACCATCAACAGGCTGATGATTGGCTTTGGGACACTATTCCCAATACCATGTCTATGCCTAACAAATTTAATGCCTTCATCAATAGGACTAGTTACTATGCATAATGAAGATTCAAAAATAATTTTGTATCCTTTATCACAAAATTGATTGATGATTAATAGATTATATTTTAAACCATCTACTAATAAAATATTTTCAATATACTTGGAGAGAGTGATATCAATGTTACCTATACCGATGATCTTTCCTTTGCCATTGTCTCCAAAGATGACCATCCCTCCATCTTTAGTATCAAGTGTGATGAATTGAGATTCATCACCAGTCATGTGTCTTGAGCATCCGCTATCAAGATATCATTTTCGATTTGTTTCTTGAGATACAAGACACACCTACATACAAAAATCAAGTTTTGACTTTAGGTATCCAAGTTTTCTTGGGTTTTCTTTGGTTAGTCACAATGGTTCCTTTTGGAACCCATATTTTTTTCACATTAGAATTTTTAGATTTGTTAGAAAAATATATATAGTATTTGTATCTTACTTTATCATATTTAAAGCAAGTAATATTTAAAAACTTGTTGCATGATGAGTTTATAAAGATATTTTTCAAAAATTTTTATTTCTTTAAAGGGTTATATTCAAGACCAACTTTATCATAAATGGCTTTTTGATTGTCAAGTATCATTTGAAGTTTATTTGAACTTAAAGTAAACTTTTCAACCATTGATTTTAACTTGACAATCTCATTTTTTAAGTTTAGATTTTCTTAAGACAAGATTGATTTTTCATTTGAAATAATCTCATTTTCTTTTAGTAAAGATTGGTTCTTTGATTTTAATTCTTTATTCTTTATCCTTAGCTTCTTAGATCATAAAATACTTCATAAAGTTCTTCAAAGGTAAAATCATTAGGAGTTTCAGTGTTTACCTTATTTTTATGTGCCATAAGGCATAAGTTGGCTTGTTCATTTGAATCTTCTTCTTCAGAGCTTGACTCATCACTTCCGCTCCATGTATCCATCATAGCCTTTTTCTGATACTTCTTGGGATCCTTCTTAAATTATGGACATTCAAACTTAAAGTGTCCCAACTTCTTACATTCATAATAAATAAGGGGTTGCTCCTTATCCTTCTCTTTGCTATATTCTCCTTTTGTAGGTGACCTCTGTTGGGAATAGTATCCCAAAGCCAATCGTCAGCCTGTTGACGGTTGTGCTCCTTTTGTATTAGTACATGAATTATAAATAAATAAAAGTTATTTTGATATTTTTTCATCACAAATGTTTCATCTTCTAATGAACTCCTGTGTTGTGGTGAAGTCCTTAGGACTATTTAGACTCGACAAAGGAGGATTTGTCACTTAGTCCTTAAACATGTTCGCGATCAAATGATACGTTGTTACCAAGGACGACAACGTTTATTGAGCATAGGTCATTGTGTGCCATATGGGTTGGTTGTCCTCATACCAAAGAGTGTGGAGACACTGGTATGGCATACAGGTGAGATATAATGGTACATCTACACTGAACGTGACCAACTCCAGAGCTATTTCTACTGTTAAGATTTGCTCTGATGGGATATGGGTATAAATGTCTCTCCGACCTGAGACCACCACGGTGACTTGCAAGCAACTCACTGCACTTAGGCACTGGACTACCTAAATTTCTAATTCAATGACGGAAGGCTGCTGGGTGTAGTCAAGTACTTGACTTGTCGGTGCGTGTGTCAAGATGGGATTGATCACTCCAGTTTAGGAGCTGTGTACAGTCATATTTCAATTTAGCAAAACTTTGGCCAGGGTAGTCCTAGTGAGGAGTCACAGGACTAATTGAGTTGAGCATGATTCGGATGATATCATCAGGGTTGACAGTTTAACCCTGAGTCATCCTAAACACAAGGGTCAAAAGGGATGAATTATACGGTAACCATATTCACGTAGGTTCTGAATGTTGTGATTATGATTATTCAACCTATCCAATCATCAGGTACCATTACTAGATGGTCACTTCGATTAGTACAGGAATTGGTTCCTGTGCTACCAGCTTAGGTTCGAACCTGCGGGGTCACACACATTAGTGGTTCCTTTCTGATCAGATGGCTGATTATGAGTCTTATGTGTCTGAAACTCTATGATTCAGAATTTTGATTCTCTGATCATGAGTTCCACACATTTTGAGTACCAGGGTCAAAATTTTGAATTTTAAATTTTGAATTTGAAATTTGAACTCTTTGATCAGGGTTTCATATCGATGGTCTCTGATGTCTGATTGCCCATCGAATTTGGACTCAATATTTATGAGAGATTTAATTAGTGATTTGATCACTAATTAACTCAATTTGATTGAGTAATTATTTTTGGATCAAGTCCAATTGAATTGGATTCAGTTTGGATTGACCCGATTAGGTTAAATGTTGACCTAATCGCTAAGGTGGTTTAGTCCCTGATTTGATCAGGGGTTAGGTTTAGTTAATTTCTGATTTGATTAGGATTTTATTGAGCCTAATTAAGCTTAATTAAGTTAGATTTAATTTATTCTAATTGTGCTTAACCTATTTAGATTAGGTTGGCTCAATTAGGTTCAAACCACCTTGACTTTTCTCCTTGCGCCACCTCACTTCTTCTGTGCATATTTAAATTCATGAGAAGCAACTTCTCATAAATTTTATCCACACAGAAGCCATCCCATGCCCACCCTTGTGTGCCAAATATCTGGATAAAAATAAGTTGGTTGGCCATTCAAATTCAAAAGAAAGTTTGAATTTGAATGAGCAACCAACTAATCCATGCGCCATGGTCTTATCTTGTGCACCCCATATTTTACATGAGAAAATGTTTCTCGTATAAACTCTCCATGCACAAATCAACTCATGCCCCTTCTCTTCTCACACACAAGTGGATAGGGATGAGTTGGTTTTGCATTTGAATTCAAATTTGATTTGAATTCAAATGTGCAACCACTTATCTTTATCCTCTCACGTGGATAAGACACGTTCGACGTTGTTTTAAAAAGAGGAGAAAAGTGGGATGTATGTAAAAATTTTAGGAGAGAAACTTTGGGGTGTGAGGAAAGTTTGTGTGTAAGGTTAAGGTCCAAAACCTTTCGAGAGAAAAAGAAAGAAAAGAAAGAAAATTGAGCGCAGGGTTTCTAGTGTGTACCCTAGGGTTTCTACCTAGGGTTTGGGAAGTGAGATTGGTGTGCCATGAGTGTCGTGAGTCCACCAAATTTTAGGGAGAGATCCATCAGCCTCTCAAGCAACCGTGCAAATGATCTGGAGCATCCGAGGAGTCAGCACATATTGATCGAAGGAGTTCGATCAACATCTGCCATCAAAAGGGTAAAATCACAAACTAGCATTTGTGAGGAGCTGATCAGACGGGAGCTTCGTGTGGATGATCCGCAGAGGCCAGACATTTGTGTGGCTATGACATGATGATCAAAGCCCCCCGACGGTGATCAGATTGTGGTGATCGACTACCCACAAAAGGTGATGTGTTCTGAACACAGTACTGTAAAAGGTTTACTGATTCAAATTTGAATTTTAAATTTAAATGCATGCTATTGTATCATATTTAGATCCTAGTGTAGGGTTAATTAGTATTAATTAATGAGATTAATTAATAATTCTACTATAAAATAGTAATTTTGAAAAAGTTTTAAAATTATCATTTTGCCCCTGCACTAAATTTTCGCTACAAATGGTATCAGAGCATGGTTCTAGAATATGATATACATATGCATGCATAGATTAAGGTGTAATCTATAAGTTTAAATTTAAAATTTAAAATTTAAAATTTAAAATTCAAAAAAATTTGAAATTTGAAATTTGAAATTTGTTAGAAGTTTCAAATTTGAAATTCAAAATTTGAAATTTGAAATTTGGTTGAAATCTCAAATTTGAAATTTAAAATTTGAAATTCAAAATTTGAAATTTGTAATTCAAAATTTAAAATTCAAAGATTGGAAATTCAAAATTTAAAATTTGGTTGAAATCTCAAATTTGAAATTTAAAATTTAAAATTTGAAATTTAAAATTTGAAATTTAAATTTTAAATTTTGAAATTGGTATATTTAGATATACTTGATCCAAGTAGCAAGTAATCTAATTGGGTTGGTTGCCATGGCCGTCCGGTCATAGGAGAAAAGTAGGGTTTAAAGGCCCTCTCTTCCCATTCGATGGGGTCTCCTATGGCGGTAGGGGTGCCGATGCAATTATATCCCATGTCGATGAAGCAGCGAAAGGAATTAATTATAAAATTTATCATGAATGTGTTAGATTAGATCTAAAAGAAAATTTATGATTTATTTTGAGTTATTTTCTGTTATGAAATGAGCAATAGGATTACTGTTTATGAATTATGCTGACCCATTTGTGAAATGAGTCAACACATTTGGTGAACAAAAAATAAAATTTTTTAAAATTTAAAAATTATTTTTGAAATGCCAAACCCTGACCCATCAGCCCAAGTACTTAATTAAAAGAATTAAGTATTGTCTAGTAGGTCTAGAATTGTGAATTAAGACCTAAGACAATTGCATAAACTTGTGGGTCAATGGGTTAGATGAATTAGGTCCATAATTGGGTTAGACCTAAAGTTAGCTTAAAAAATAGACTAAATGGAGTAATTGATCAAATATAATCAAAAGTTGAATTAGATTAGGTCAAGGATACTCTAGACTCAACTTCAATAGTTGTAGTTGAATGGGTCCATGTCTTTAACTAGACCAAGATGGACTTAATTCATGGCTACGCGGTGGAGCCCTATTTACTAAGTTGATCAAAATTAAAACTAATGAACCGGTTGGTGTCTAAGGTAAGTTCGACAGTTTTGACCAGTGGTTTTTAAGCGGGAGCTACTCGCATTGATTCGATCATTGACGAGTTAATGGCAAATCCCCACCACTGATCTCACTTACCTGGCCAATCTGGTAAGTTAGATTTTGATTAGATCACTTGGTGATTAGAGCTCACCCATGTCATTAGGTAAATCAGTGTGACTGATTTAGGTGCTCCTAATGCCAGCTTTAATTAAATCCTTTTTTTAATCTGACTTGGTGAAGTCAGTGGGAGGATTAAAATTGGCTGGATGATTTCTTCTCTACTATTCTTTAATAAAATCTTCAAAATTATTAGGTCCCTAAAATGATTAAGTTATAATGATAACTAAGTCATAGCCTCCCATTAAGTGAATGATAATGAGTCCATTAGTTCAATGATCATTGGAAGCCCAAAGGCCTGGTGCTCATTGGCTAATGAAATTATTATTCATAATATGATAATTTGATTGAGTCTTTCTGATGGTGGTTAGGTTGGCCGGCCAAAGTCGGGCCTGATCATTTATTGGTCCGATTCACTAAATTAAGTCATGTTAATGGTTGGACCTAACCAGATCTTTTCAGTGGAGGCCAAAGCCTACTGATTAGGTTCTGGGGTAAAATCAATTACTAGAAGTTGTTTAGAGAAACAACTGGTTAAGAACCTACCCATAGATGCACATGGGTTGACCAACCAAAGTTAGGCTCGTGTGTAGTCTGTGTGGTTCTAGTACCCATTAAGGAATTAAAGTAATTCTTCGAATTGGAGGATGAGGCTACCAGTTCATAAAAATATTGGAAAAAACTTTAGACTAAAGTCCAAATCTTTAGTATTAATTTATGTACTAATAGAGGTCTCGATTTTCTTTATGCAGCTATGGCCACTACCCTGTCGCTCCGGTCATTATTAGATAATGACAAGCTCATGGGACCCAATTTCGATAGTTGGTATCGAAAATTAAAAATCATTCTTGAGCATGAGCGGATCCTTTATGTAGTAACGGATCCAGCACCTGAGGAGCCAGCTTCGAACGCTAGTAAGGCGATCCGAGACACTTACTTGAAGTGGCTCAATGACCGCACCACCGTTCGATGTATTATGCTGGCAGCAATGAATGACGAGTTCAGTCGAAGGTTTGAGAACGCCCAGCCACAGGAGATGCTTCAAATGTTGAACGACTCCTTTGGCACGTCTGACGATGTTGAAAGGTACAAAACTAGTTGTGCCATTTTCAATGCTCGGATGAGGGATGGGGCCTCAGTCACTGATCATGTACTGTACATGATCGAGATGATTGAGCGCCTAAGCAAATTGGGCTTTCCTTTGCACGAGCAGCTCGGTAAGGATGCGATCCTTAATTCTTTGCCCAAGTCCTTCCTCCCATTCCTTACTCATTTTTGAATGACAAAGCCTGCAGTAAACTACCACGGATTGTTGGGGTTGCTGCAGAACTTTGAGAAGGATCACCAACTCCATAAGGAGTCGGTGAATGTAGTGGGAGGGTCTTCTTCTTGTCGTCAACCCTTTAGAAAGGGGAAGAAGAACAAGAAGAAGAAAAATAAGAAGGTGCAATCTCATACTGGGACAGTAGCACAGGGTCAGACCAAGAAGCGCAAGCATGATTAGAGCCAGGCAGAGTGCTTCTTTTGCAAGAAGCATGGGCATTGGAAGAGGAACTGTCCTCAATACATTGCCTCCCTGGACCCGAACAGGCCAAAGAAGAAGCAAGGTAATTATATGATAACTCCTTGCAACTTTTCGATTTGTGATACTACTACCTGGGTATTGGATACTGGAAGCCCTTATCATATTTGTAATTCGATGCAGGGTCTGCAGGTCAGTAGGAGATTTGATGAAGGCGAGAGGTTCCTGAACGTTGGAGAT
This sequence comes from Elaeis guineensis, assembly GCF_000442705.2. Classification (NCBI taxonomy): domain Eukaryota; kingdom Viridiplantae; phylum Streptophyta; class Magnoliopsida; order Arecales; family Arecaceae; genus Elaeis; species Elaeis guineensis. The sequence continues at coordinate 82,297,592 of NC_025997.2, forward strand.
GGAAGCAAAGTTTCAGTTCTAGCTTTAGAAATCATGAGTCTTGTAATCAATTCTCGTAATGTAATTCTGAGTGAATGTCACTATTGTCTAAGTTTTTTATTAAATATTATTTCTGTAGGTCTTTTGGCCATGTACGGTTATGATTTTTTAATAAAAAGAAATATTTGCAATATCATTTTGAATGATGTTATAATATTTGTTGGACAATTAAATAATAGAATTTACTTACTATCACAGCCTGTTAATGTGGTTCAAAACTTCGATAAACGCTCTAGAATAGATAATGTGTCAGAAGTCTACCTTTGGCACTATAGGCTAGGTCATATCAATAACAACAGGATAAACAGGTTGGCTCAAGAAGGAATTTTTGAAGTTAGTGATTGTGAATCACTTCCAACCTGTGAGTCCTGTCTTCTTGGGAAGATGACCAAGTCACCTTTTACTGAAAAAGGTGAGCGAGCCAGTGAACTCTTAGGTCTGGTACATTCTGATGTATGTGGACCCATGAGCTCAAGTGCAAGAGATGGATTTTTCTACTTCATAACCTTCACAGATGACCTATCTAGGTATGGGTATGTCTATTTAATGAAGCATAAGTCGGAATCATTTGAAATGTTCAAACTATTTCGAAATGAGGTAGAAAAATAAACTGAAAAGTGTATTAAAACTCTTCAATCTGATCAAAGAGGTGAATACCTTTCCAATGAGTTTCTGACGTATCTAGGGGAGAATAGGATTCTCTCTCAGTGGACTCCTCTTGGAACACCACAGCATAATGGTGTGTCTGAAAGGAGGAATCGGACCCTGTTAGACATGGTTCGATCCATGATGGGGTTTACTGGTCTGCCGATCTTCCTCTTGGGATATGCGCTCGAATCGACTTGTTACCTTCTAAATAGAGTTCCGAGTAAGTCTGTAGCCAAAATGCCATATGAGATATGGATAGGACGTAAGCCAGTACTCTCACACCTTAGGGTTTGGGGGTGTCCGGCTTATGTTAAACGTTTAATTATAGACAAGCTTGGACCTAGGTCTGACAAGTGTAATTTTATAGGGTACCCAAAAAAGACCAAAGGGTATTATTTCTACCTTGCTGATGAGCAAAAGGTGTTTGTCAGCCTTAAGATAATTTTTTTAGAAAAGAAGTTCCTTAGTGAAAAAACTATTACCTCTAAGGTCGAACTTGATGAAGTTCGACAGGTGGAAAAACCGACACATGTTACTGAACCTGAACCGGATTTGATTAGATCAGATCCGAAGCCCATTGATTATGCACCCTTAAGGCGGTCTGGTAGAGTACCACATCAACCGGACAGATACTATGGTTTCTTGGTCCGGGATGGTGATCCTATTGAACTTGATGAAAACGATGAGGATCCAATCACCTACATGGATGCAATGCAGAGACCTGACTTTGAGAAATGGCTAGAGGCTATGAAATCTGAAATGGAGTCCATGAAGGTCAATGATGTGTGGACATTGGTTGACCCACCCGAAGGAGTAAAACCCATAGGGTGTAAGTGGGTCTTCAAAAGGAAGAGGGGCGCAGACGGAAAGGTGGAGACCTATAAAGCCCGTCTGGTTGCCAAGGGATATCGTCAACATTATGGTATAGACTATGACGAGACATTTTCTCCTGTGGCAATGCTCAAATCCATTCGGATTATGCTTGCGATAGCTGCCCATCTGGACTATGAAATCTGGTAGATGGATGTGAAGATAGCTTTCCTAAACGGAGAGCTGGACGAAGAGGTGTATATGATACAACCTGAAGGGTTCACATCCACAGATGAGTCTAAGGTGTGCAAGCTACAGAGGTCCATTTATGGACTTAAGCAGGCATCTCGGAGTTGGAACATACATTTTGATAGGACGATCAAAACGTATGGCTTCGTTAAGAACGGAGAAGAGCCCTGCATTTATAAGTGGGCTAATGGTCCAGTAGTAGTATTTTTTGTATTGTATGTGGATGACATTCTCTTAATTGGGAATGATGTCCCTGCATTACAGGGAATAAAGATTTGGCTATCGTCACAATTCTCCATGAAGGATCTGGGAGAAGCTTCCTACATCCTAGGGATGAGGATCTATAGGGATAGATCCAAAAATTGCTTGGCTTATCCCAGTCCACGTACATTGATACTATGCTGAAAAGGTTCAGCATGGAAAATTCCAAGAAAGGCTATCTACCGATAGGCCATAGAAATTCTCTCTCGAAGAGGGATTGTCCGACAATACCTCAAGAGAGAGAGCATATGGGTAGGATTCCATATGCTTCGACAGTGGGATCTATCATGTACGTCATGACATGTACACGACCAGATGTGGCATACTCACTAGGGGTAGTGAGTAGATACCAATCTGATCCAGGAGAGAATCACTGGAAGATTGTTAAAACCATCCTGAAGTATTTAAGAAATACTAAGGACCAGTGGCTTATATATGGTGAATCGGACTTGAGACTTATAGGGTTTACCGACTCTAGTTTTCAGTCTGATCGCGATGATAGCAAGAGTGTGTCAGGATTTATTTTTACCCTTAATGGTGGGGCTGTCTGCTGGAAGAGTTCCAAGCAGCACACTGTGGCTGATTCAGTATGCGAGGCGGAGTATATTGCTGCATCAGATGCTGTCAAAGAAGCGGTGTGGCTGAAAAAATTCATCACCGAGCTCGGAGTAGCACCCTCCCTTGTTGGTCCAGTTCTGCTCTACTGCGACAGCTCTGGAGCCATTGCTCAGGCGAAGGAACCAAAGGCACACCAGCGGATGAAGCATATTCTGCGCTGCTACCATCTCATCCGGGAGATCGTGGATCAAGGTGACGTCGACCTTCAGAAGATCGACGGGAAGGAGAACCTGGCCGACCCATTCACTAAAGCCATTGCGGTGAAGGAGTTCAACGACTACAAGTTGAAAATGGATATTAGATACTGCACCGATAGGCTTTAGGCCAAGTGGGAGATTGTTGGGAATAGTGTCCCAAAGCCAATCGTCAGTCTGTTGACGGTTGTGCTCCTTTTGTATTAGTACATGAATTATAAATAAATAAAAGTTATTTTGGTATTTTTTCATCACAAATGTTTCATCTTCTAATAAACTCCTGTGTTGTGGTGAAGTCCTTAGGACTATTTAGACTCGACAAAGGAGGATTTGTCGCTTAGTCCTTAAACATGTTCACGACCAAATGATACGTTGTTACCAAGGATGACAACGTTTATCGAGCATAGGTCGTTGTGTGCCATATGGGTTGGTTGTCCTCATAACCAAAGAGTGTGGAGACACTGGTATGGCATACAGGTGAGATGTAATGGTACATCTGCACTGAACGTGACCAACTCCGGAGCTATTTTTGCTGTCAAGATTTGCTCCGATGAGATATGGGTATAAATGTCCCTCTGACCTGAGACCGCCACGGTGACTTGCAAGCAACTCACTGCACTTAGGCACTGGACTACCTGAATTTCTAATTCAATGACGGAAGGCTGCTGGGTGTAGTCAAGTACTTGACTTGTCGGTGCGTGTGTCAAGATGGGATTGACCACTCCAGTTTAGGAGCTGTGTACAGTCGTATTTCAATTTAGCAAAACCTTGGCCAGGGTAGTCCTAGTGAGGAGTCACAGGACTAATTGAGTTGAGCACGATTCGGATGATATCATCAGGGTTGACAGTTTAACCCTGAGTCATCCTAAACACAGGGGTCAAAAGAGATGAATTATACGGTAACCATATTCACGTAGGTTCTGAATGTTGCGATTACGATTATTCGACCTATCCGATCGTCGGGTACCATTACTAGATGGTCACTTCGATTAGTACAGGAATTGGTTCCTGTGCTACCGGCTTAGGTTCGAACCTGCGGGGTCACACACATTAGTGGTTCCTTTCTGATCAGATGGCTGATTATGAGTCTTATGTGTCTGAGACTCTATGATTGAGAATTAGGATTCTCTGATCATGAGTTCCACACATTTTGGGTACCAGGGTCAAAATTTTGAATTTTAAATTTTGAATTTGAAATTTGAACTCTTTGATCAGGGTTTCATATCGATGGTCTCTGATGCCTGATTGCCCATCGGATTTGGACTCAATATTTATGAGAGATTTAATTAGTGATTTGATCATTAATTAACTCAATTTGATTGAGTAATTATTTTTGGATCAAGTCCAATTGAATTGGATTCAGTTTGGATTGACCCGATTAGGTTAAATGTTGACCTAATCGCTAAGGTGGTTTAGTCCCTGATTTGATCAGGGATTAGGTTTAGTTAATTCTTGATTTGATTAAAATTTTATTGATCCTAATTAAGCTTAATTAAGTTGTATTTAATTTATTCTAATTGTGCTTAACCTATTTAGATTAGGTTGGCTCAATTAGGTTCAAACCACCTTAACTTTTCTCCCTGCGCCACCTCACTTCTTCTGTGCATATTTAAATTCACGAGAAGCAACTTCTCATGAATTTTGTCCACGCAGAAGCCATCCCACGCCCACCCTTGTGCACCAAATATCTGGATAAAAATAAGTTGGTTGGCCATTCAAATTCAAAAGAAAGTTTGAATTTGAATGAGCAACCAACTAATCCATGCGTCATGGTCTTATCTTGTGCGCCCTATATTTTACACGAGAAAATATTTCTCGTGTAAACTCTCCACTCACAAATCAACTCATTCCCCTTCTCTTCTCACGCACAAGTGGATAGGGATGAGTTGGTTTTGCATTTGAATTCAAATTTGATTTGAATTCAAATGTGCAACCACTTATTTTTATCCTCTCACGCGGATAAGACACGTTCGATATTGTTTTAAAAAGAGGAGAAAGGTGGGACGTGCGTAGAAATTTTAGGAGAGAAACTTTGGGGCATGAGGAAAGTTTGTGCGCAAGGTGAAGGTCCAAAACTTTCTGAGAGAAAAAGAAAGAAAAGAAAGAAAATTGAGCGCAGGGTTTCTAGTGTGTACCCTAGGGTTTCTACCTAGGGTTTGGGAAGTGAGATTGGTGTGCCACGAGTGTCGTGAGTCCACCAAATTTTAGAAAAAAATCCATCAGCCTCTCAAGCAACCATGCAAATGATCCAGAGCATCCGAAGAGTCGGCACACATTGATCGAAGGAGTTCGATCAATATCTGCCATCAAAAGGATGAAATCACGAACTAGCATTCGTGAGGAGCTGATCAGACGGAAGCTTCGTGTGGATGATCCGTAGAGATCAGACATTTGTGTGGCTGCAACGTGACAATCAGAATCCTCCGACGGTGATCAGATTGCGGTGATCGACTACCCGCAAAAGATGATGTGTTCTAAACACAGTACTGTAAAAGGTTTACTGATTCAAATTTGAATTTCAAATTTAAATACATGCTGTTGTATCATATTTAGATCCTAGTGTAGGATTAATTAGTATTAATTAATGAGATTAATTAATAATTTCACTGTGAAATAGTAATTTTGAAAAAGTTTTAAAATTACCATTTTGCCCCTACACTAAATTTTCGCTACAGCCTCTTCCTCATTCCTTATCTTCTTTTCTTCAAAAAAATTTTAAACTTTCTAGTAATGAGGGCCATTTCTTCATCCTGCTCTTCATTTTTCATATCATCAAATTTTTCATCAAGTTGAGCAGTGGATTTGAGGGCGATTGTCCTCTTCTTTTTGACATCTTCTTCTTGATGTTGTTTCATACTTAGCTCGTGTGTCATTAGCGATCCTAGAAGCTCCTCCTAGGGTAAGATATTCAGATCTTTGGCTTCTTGGATTGTGGTCACTTTGGCCTCCCAAGTCCTTAGTAAAGATCTAAGAATCTTTCTCACGAGATCACTGTTAGAATAAGACTTACCAAGACTTTTTAGACCATTAATAATATCGTAAAATGAGTAAATATTTCAGTTATTGATTCATCATGCTCTATTTTAAAGAGTTCATATTTATGCACAAGCATGTTAATTTTTGATTCCTTCACTTGATTAGTTCCTTCATGAGTTATTTCTAATTTATCTCATATTTTTTTAGTTGATATGCATGTTGAAATATGATTGAATTTATTAGTATCTAGAGCATAATATAAAATATTCATGGCTTTTGTATTAAGTTGAGCCATTTTTTTGTCAACTTCATCCCGTTCTTTTTTGGATTTGATTGATTCTATACCATTAATTATTTTAGCGGGTGTGTGTGATCCATTTACTATGATACTCCACATATCACAATCAAGTGCTTGAATAAAGATTTTCATCCAAGCTTTCTAATAGATATAATTTGATCCATTAAAAAATGAAGGTCAGTTTGTGGACTGTCTCTCGATTAGTGAAGCACCAACTTGAGTTGCCATAGATCTTTAGCTCTTTGATGGTTAAATTAAAGTAAGGCTAGAGCACCGGGTTCTGATACCACTTGTTGTCCAGCTATGTAATCCAAGAGGGGAGTGAATTAAATTTTTAAAAATTTAAAATTAATTTAGAACCATAAGGATTAAGTAATAAAAGGCAAGTTAGTTGAAGTAAGTGATTTAAGTAAAATGAAGATATTAGATGCAAGAGTGCAAGAAGGAAAAGAAAATAAGATAGAGAACAAGTAAGCACACTACAAACAATCAAGATTTATAGTGGTTCGGTGCCAACCTTGCACCTACATCCATTCTCCAAGCTCCTACTTGGGAATTCAAATCTACTAAACCGTATTCAACAAGAATACAACGTCGGTACCTCCGACTCTAGCTATCCCAAATTAGAACACTTATTTTTTGGATACAAGCCAATCCAATACAATTTGATTCAAGGTTCGGATCAACTTTTTCATGTTTTGGAATCCTTTCAAAACTTAAGATCAACTCAAAAACAGAGTGTAATAGTTAATCACACGGAAATACAAATGTAGCTCATTTAATGAGCAAATAAAGCTTTAAATGCACTTTACACAATAAGAAGGAAGCTTTTCTGATTTTTCTCAAAGTGGTTGAAGACTTGAATGAGCTCTTGAGGGGTTGGTGAACTTGAAATAAAAGTTTCTTTTACTTCAAGAGGGCTCTTTGCTTTGGGCTAAAATGAATGCTTGAAATTCTCTTCAAAAACCTTATTTTATTTCCTCCTTTAAGTGTCTTTTATAACTTCGCTTGATGGTGGAGAATAATCTGGATAATTTTAGAGCCATTGAAAATCATTAAACGAGCATTAAATGTGCCAAAACGAGCTGAAAAACTAGTCGTTATGGAGTTTTTCTGTCGTAGGGGTCGACTCATAGGGTCGACTCATACACATGAGTCAACTCATGAGGTCGACTTCTGTGGCACAGAACAGAAAATGACTGTTCTGTAATTTTGACGTACACAACAACAGAAGTCGACTTATAGGGTCGACTCATGCACAGAGGTCGACTCATGGGGTCGACTCAGTTGGGTGTACCAGCAAAAAAATCAGCTTGCCGTTCAGCTCATTTTGATATGAGTCGACTCATGGGGTCGACTCAATTTTATAAACATGATTTTTTGTTAAAATACACATCCAACAATATTGAGATTGCCTCCAAAAGATCACAAATCTTCTGTTCTTGCTCTTGAGGCTTTCGAGTTAGGACTTGAAGAAATTACGATTTTGCTCCTGAAAAATAATAATTTTTTTTTCAAGCCAAAATCATTAGTAACTCCCTCAAATGCTTTGTAATCATCAAAATCAATTCAAGAAGCAACAATAGAATATCAAGGTGCCTTTTATTCAGGTCGGTAAAATACCGACTTGAATCTACTTATTGGTACGTTAACTATTGTAACTTGATACTTTGAGATTGATATCTCTTTGATCTCATATGATGAGGCCACATGTCTTGGGGCTGGTTTAGTGCACCAACATGCTTCAAAGAAAAAAATCAAATCCTTTAAATAGAGGGCAAAACCAAAAGGTAAAAGCTGGGAAAATCTTCGACCCCTAATCGAAATAGAAGTCTCAGTCAGAGAAGGAAAGAGTCCTTCGGGCTGGAGTCCTTCCATGTATTTTCCACCTCCCCTCCATATTTTTCAACATGCGTTGGCTAATCTTTTTTTATGCTTTAAGATCTATGCAATTGCTAGGGTTATGGATTGAGGTATGACAAAGCATGTACCTCAATTTCTATTAGATTAATCCTACAACTTATTTAATTTTACTATTTGATATATTTGACTTTATTCTGTATTCATGGTTCATCAATTTCTAAATAATTAAGAGGGAGTGGATGCCTATCATTATAAAGTTGAAACTCGCAATTGTTCATTGCATGGTCATAACAATAAAATGATACTAACTTATACGATAATGATAATAAAAATATATTTTAAATTAATATTTTTAGAAAAAAATTATTACTAAAATTTGAACTTGGATATCTTGAATGAGCTTTACATCTCTCTCCCTCCTAGAAAAAAAAAAAAAAAAAGAGGAGAAACAAAGAGAGAAAGGCTTTCCATGTTTCTTAAATAGAGCTTTGTATAAAAGCTTTTTTTTTTTGGAGAAATAAAAATCCTGTTTAAAAGTTTTTTTTTCTAAATATTTTAAAATTGTACGAAAGAGGTTCTAGCCCTCCATGAAGGGTATTTTTTTTTGCCTCTCCAACGGCAATGCTAAACGAGACCATAATAGGGTAGAGTCAAGACTCAATCCAGCTTCCCAACGTTGATTAGCAAAATCCAGCTTCAGCCTCTGTTCCTCCCTCCTCAGGAGTCCGCAAGACATTCAAAATTTTGAAGTTAATTAAACAATTAAAAATAAAATTATTCCTTCCTTCTGTTTGGGAAAAGCCAATGGCGAACCCCTTCAATCACTTTGACATCCCTTCCAATCCCCGCCACCTCCCCTACCAACAATAAGATCCCGTTACCCCACGCTCGACCCAGAGCAACCCCCACGCTTCCCCCAGCCATGTCCTCCGCACTCCCATCACCGCCCCCGCCCAGCCACCACCACGTCCAACGACTCCGAACCCTGTTCAAGGCCCACCGGGTCCGGGAGAGCCTCACCACCCGGGCCTGCAAGCTCCTCTGCTCCTTCTTCCTCTCCCTTCTTCTCGCCGCCGGCGTCATCCTCTTCGTCCTCTGGCTCAGCCTCCGCCCCCACCGCCCCCGCTTCCACGTCTCTTCCTTCTCCGCCCCCGTCCTCTCCCCCAGCGCTGGCACGGCCTTCTCCTTCGACGTCTCCGACCGGAACCCGAACGGGAACATCGGCATTTTCTACGACGCCGTCGCCGGCTCGGTCTTCTACCGGGACAACCGGGTCGGATCCGAACCGAAGCTGGCGGGCCCCTTCTACCAGCCACCGAAGAACACCACGGTTATCCACGGGGCGGTGGATGGGGCGTCGCTGTCGCCGGAGGAGCTGGCGGCGGACTTGCGATCCGGCCGGGTTGGGTTCCGGCTCGAGCTGAGCACGACCATCCGGTTCAGGGTGTCGACCTGGGACACCCACCGGCACCGGTTGCACGTGAGCTGCAGCGTGGAGGTGGGCCCCGACGGGGCCATTTTGGCGGCGTCCAAGAGCAGGAGGTGCTCCTTGTATTTCTTTTAGTAGCAATTCTGTTTGAAAAACTTGTTTGGAATGGCTTGTAAATCATAGAGGCCCGAATCATGGTGCAATACATAGGCCTAGGCTGCTGGATGTTAAACAGCAAAAGAATAGTGATAATATATATGAAGCTAGCTTGAGGTCTCAGCAGCTGAAGAAAACCGTCAAGTTGGGTTAAGAGGCGCAAACGTTATCTCCTAAATCCAGGTTATACTGGCAAAGAATCTAGTTAACACCTCCTTTCCGGTTATGTAACTTGGAAACTGATGTGCATTAGAAGCTAACATAATATGCTCTTTGTGTAGGGTCCAAGGAACCTATTCTAGCTATGTAACTATATAGGGTCCAAGGAACCTATTCTAGCTATGTAACTATATATTGAAGAAGGCTCAAGCTCAAGTGTGTGATTGTAGATGGTGAAGAAAAAGTTGAGATTCTATTAGAAAGACAAAATTTCCGGACTCTCTACCTATTGAGTACCTTACTTGATGAGATGGATACTTCTAATGATTCTATATGAGATCTAATAAATGGCTCAAGTATATTTATTATGGACATGATTACAATATTTTGATGAAAAAAAATCATCAAAATAAAAGTTTCTAACAATATTGCGCGAGAAAGATACAAAGCATGCGACTATGATGCCATGTTGAGAAGAAGGAGAGAGAGAATGGGCTTTAGAGTGAGAAAGTCCGTCAACTTCCTGGGGCGAAATGGAAAATCCCAAACCCGATCTCTTCACCTTTCCCCATCAGCTCCTCACCATTGAAGCTGCCTGCAGATTTTACCAAGATAGAGGGAGGAAGACATACGGGCGCATCACCTTCTCAAATTGCAAGGGGATCCCTGGGAGAGAAGGTACAGTGCTTTTAAACCATCCGTCACTCGTCACTCAACATCAACTGATTTCTCCCCATACTAGTCTTCTGGAACGGTGGAGACACCCCATTGCCACGGGAGCAAATGCAATCCCACGAGTCCTTTTCTTAAATAATATAAAAAAAAATTTATTTATTTAAATAATTTAAATTTTAATTTATTTATAAATCTAATATAAAAAAATAAAATGCCATTTTGAATGACGTTTTATACGTCATTCATAATTTTCACGTAGACGTCGTCTAAAAAAAAAATTAAAAAATATCATTTTGAATGATGCTTTTAAAAATATCATTTTGAACGGTATTTTTAAAAATATTATTAAAAATAGTATTTTTTATTTTTTTTCAAAATAAATAAATAAATAAATAAAATAAAAAAAATTTATAATTTTAAATTTATAAATAAATAAAAATTTTAATTTTAAATGAAATTTAAAATATAAAAATTTAAATTTTTAATTCAAATAAAAAAAATAATTTTAAATTATTTTTTTCTTTTCAAATTAATTTTTTTAAAAAAATTTCTAAACAAAAATCTTAAAAAATAGTAATTGTAAGAATAAATTCCTATTTTTTAAGAAAAATAGGATTTTAAATTCTTATTTTTTAAGATTTTTGTTTAGATATTTTTTTAAAAAAAATAATTTGAAAAGAAAAAAATAATTTAAAATTATCTTTTTATTTGAATTAAAAATTTAAATTTTTATATTTTAAATTTTATTCAAAATTAAAATTTTTATTTATTTATAAATTATAAATTATATTCTTTTCTCATTCTTTTTCTTTTTTTTTTGAAAAAAAATTAGAAAACGTCATTTAAAATAGTATTTTTTAATTTTTTTTTTTGTACGACGTCTACGTGAAAATTGTGGATGACGTGGTCTTGATAAAATACCATTTAAAATGATGTTTTATTTTTTTATATTAGATTTATAAATAAATTAAAATTTAAATTATTTAAATAAATAAATTTTTTTTATATTATTTAAAAAAAAACTCGCAATCCCACTGCATAGATGGGCTCCCCTTACCAAAAATATATGGCCTCCGCTTCGAGCACTCCCTCTTCTGGGCATATGAGCCAACCACAACAGAATCATCAAAAGATACTGTCATTCCTCCACCAATCAAAACGACTCACTTCTCAACATCAAGCATAAAATTTATGCATCTCCAGAACTCAGTGGCTCTTTCCTCTCACTCTAGCCTCTCGTATGTATCTGCGACACCATACGGGAAGACAGCCCCCTGCGCTATAATCGAAGTTATCATCCACAGTCCTATCGAACAGATACTCCCCACTGCGAAACAATGTGGAGAGGTGCTATTGGGCTCCATCAGCTTTTTGTGACTTTACAGGCATGCTGTCGACTCTGGTGCCACAAACAGTGAACTCTCGAGGCACGACGCCGACGAACAGAGTAGACCTCAAGTATCAACGAAAGGATCAGAGTGCATCAATAAATTTCTCACCTATTGTCACGCCTTCGATCCGAAATTGTGAATCGAGAGTCACAGCAACCGTCGCATACTCATGAAAAACTCTCTCCATAAGTATACAAAGCATCTCATCACGATATCCATACATCGCAGCGGAATAAATTCAAATAATTATTATTCAACTGTAATTCAAGTAATTAAATCAAATGTCTTACATCCCATAAAATTTTTGCTAACAATAAAACAATAGATCTAAGTTCAATGAAGTTGACAATGCTAATCTCGCTTCTAAAAGCTCTGTCCCAATATTTCGTCCCACGCTCGAAATTAATTATCTGAATCTGAAAAATAGAAAGAAAGGTAATGAGCTAGACAGCCCAGTAAGTAAACATCTCTACCAGATATTTCAGATATTATATAATTTTTCAAGAATAATGCTGCAAATAAACATAAGAGTATATTTCATGCTGATTTAATACAAATCAAATATTTTCAAATATTCACATATAATATAATCATAAATTCGATTCGATTCAAAACACTCGTAACTCAACAACCTTGACTATGACCAACGTTTAACCCCCATTGGCGGGGTCCACAGAATACCAGCGCACAACCCCCACTAGCAGGGTCCAGAAATACCAGCGCACAACCCCCACTGGCAAGGTCCACAAATACCAGCGCACAACCCCCACTGGCAGGGTCCAAGAATACCAGCGCACAACCCCCACTGGCAGGGTCCACAAAGTACCAACATATAATCCCCATTGGCGGGGCCCACTGAACATAGTTAGGCTGAGAGCATAAATCCGATCAATATCAAAATACTTAGTACCACAATATATATCATAATCTTTCACTAAACATGTGCATAAATCGATATACCATAACATTTCAAAAGCACTTTTCTTTCAAAACATAATTTCATAAATCATGCATAATTTCAGAGAATAATTATTTATTTATGGAATATCTCGAAAAGATGATTCATTACTTACCT